>NC_050191.1:16805170-17040170 GCF_008315115.2 Sander lucioperca
CTTCCAGTATGTGTATGATCATGATCATATGTGTAGCGTTCGTGCTGTAGATGTATGAGGTGAGAGGCGTCATCTCTTCTAGTCTGTGTGACAGAGAGAGAAGGAGAGAGAAGGAAAGGGGAAGAGAACAATGAGGTGATACCGTAGCATGAAAAGAATAAGTTTGACAAAGGAGTGGCCCTATAGCTTACAGGACAAATGAACTCCGGTAATCTGAGCAGGGCATTCACACACAGACACACACACACACACACACACACGCCCAACAGGCCTGCGTCCAGTGGTTGAAGCGGAGAAAGGGTGCGGTCGACTGTGCATTCCTGATCGGTCATGCCTGAGTGGAGGAGCATTTCCAGCAGACCTAAGGCCAGATGTGGTTTGCATATGCATTGCAGTTTTCACGCATGGTATTTATAAAATCATATACAGATGGTGAATTTAAAGTATAAGAATAGAATATTCAACAGATTAAAGGAGAACTCCGGGCAATTTTTACGTTAATCTTGATCGCTTTAAATATGTGAGTACAGTCGATAGCAAAAAAAACGAACAGAATCGGTCCTAGCAAACTGGAGTTGCTGCAGCTAATGCCCATAGCTCCCATTTAGCTAAAACGGCAGTTTTGGGGGCATATACGAAAGAGTGCCTTTGTGCCTCTTAACAGACACAAAATGCAATTAAAATGTCTGTGCAACATGAACAGGGCTCTTACGTGACAACAAGATGCGTTTTCAACTCAGACATCCTGCCGTTTTAGCTAAATGGGGGCTATGGGCATTCGCTGCAGCAACTCCAGTTTGCTAGGACCGATTCGGTTTGTTTTTTTTGCTATCGACTGTACTCACATATTTATAGCGATCAAGATTAACGTAAAAATTGCCCGGAATTCTCCTTTAATATTGAACACATATGACACATTTGAGTCCT
Source organism: Sander lucioperca (assembly GCF_008315115.2). Taxonomy (NCBI): domain Eukaryota; kingdom Metazoa; phylum Chordata; class Actinopteri; order Perciformes; family Percidae; genus Sander; species Sander lucioperca. The sequence continues at coordinate 16,806,098 of NC_050191.1, forward strand.
TTCCTCAAGCACATTGTGAAATCTGAAACCTGGCATGAAATGAGTTAAGTATTTCACCCCGAGTGAACCAACAAACTTGCATCCACTAAGCAATTCAATATTTAGTTAGGATAGGTAATCAACTCATTTTAGTAATTAGTGTCTTGATTTACGATAAGCCTTAAGTCTAGTTCGACTGTCCCAAAGGTGTTCCCTTAGTGAGTGTATTTATGAACTGCCAGGCAGAATGTTTGTCATTGCAACAATGTTTAAAATGGGAGTTTGTAATTCAGACATGTGGCTGAACCAGTTTTTATATTTCACAGGTAGGACTGTGCTCGGTGGAGAGAGCCTGAGTGCTTTCCAAACCTAGGTGGTGAAAAGTTTGTTAGTTTGACAAGCAGCTGTTTTAGTGGAAGCACCAGGCAGGACAGAAGAATGTTGAGTTTTACAACACATGCTCATACATGAATACAAAGTTAAATACTGTAAACATGCCAATGTGGACATAAAGGTCTGTGTGCCCACATTTACACCCTCAACAACACGCACGCACCTTGAACTTTACTTTCAGATGGATCTGCTTTGATACTGAACACAAGAGTTCACTTCCTGCAGTGTATGTATGTCTTTCCTGCACACATTACTGCAAATATGCTTGTGTGTATTAACGTGCATGCCGATAATGACGGCTAAAGTTAAACCCTTCCTTAACAGGCATGATCTAGAAAAGGCGATTCATGCTTTTATTAGTTCAAGGTTGGATTACTGTAATGCTCTCTATGTTGGTCTGAATCAGACCTCCATCTCACGACTTCAACTTGTACAAAATGCTGCTGCTCGCTTTTTAACTAACACGTCACTCCTGTTCTCTACACCCTTCATTGGCTCCCTGTGCGTTTTAGAATCGATTTTAAGATTTTATTGTTTGTTTTCAAGGCCTTAAAACGGCCTGGCCCCGGAGTATTTGTCCGAGATCTTAACCCTGCGTGAGCACAACCGGTCCTCAAATCAGCTGGTTTTAGAAGTCCCAAGGTCAAAGTACAAACGTTGGGGTGATCAGGCTTTTGCAGTTGCTGCCCCGAGACTCTGGAACAAATTACCCCCTGAAATTCGGACGACTACAGATGTAGCACTTTTTAGGTAAACTCAAAACTTATCTGTTTAGAAAGGCTTTTAATACATAGTAGTGGTGTAACAATTTCCTTCTCCTATTTATATGCAACCTCTTCTGACTTTATTGTTTCTATGTGTCATTCTTTTTATTGTATGATATGTTACATGATGTGTGTTTTAGTCTTGATTCTGATGTTAAGCACTTTGGATACCTGTTGGTTACTGTAAAGTGCTATATAAATAAATGTTGATTGATTGATTGATAAACTGGATGCTGTGTCACATCCGGGTGCAGCATTGTGAAAACAGTAAGTTCCATGCTGACAAAACACGTGTGTCTATTCAACAGCAACCTCCCACAGTGATATTCCATTAAAGTCTGTGCTAAAGACAAGTCATCAACAGCTCCTCAGCTGCCACTGCCATTTATAAGACCTGCTGCCTTAACATTAACACTAGCTTAACTAGCTTACATTCCAGATTTAGCATATATTTGATCATATCATTTATGTATTCTACATGTATTTAATTGTTTCATCACTGCCGGGATTGATTTCGTCTCATTCCTCAGTTGTTAGCTAGGCCATAAATTAAGCAGATGATGTCATATTAAATGACCCTGAATAGAACATAAAAGTGGGTATGGACAATGAAAGAATGCACAATTTTATTTTTTTTTGTTTTTTTTTGTGGGCAACCACCAATATTTAACAATAAAAACAAATCAACCACAGGCCATGGTTTTTCGTGGTTTCAGATTCATTTCCTACAGAAATCAAGCTGGATTCTCGGGGGAGAGAGCTGCAGAACCAGTAGGAGGAGGGTTGGACAGTCAGACAGAAGCGAAGACTCATGTGAGAAGTTCAGCTCGTGTGCTGACAGCCAATCTGGCAACCCACCAGGAGTCCAATCTGGCAGCAAGCCAACCAAAACCCCACTGGGGCCTACTTACTACAGATACCACAGTCATCTGCGGGAACCTTTTTCTTTGTGTGAGAGTGTGTGCGTCTGACAGAGTGTGAGGCAGAAACAAAGTAAGACAAAGATAGACAAACAAATAAACCCCAAAATAGAGAAAAAATGAATAGACACTGGAATATAAAAAAGAAAAATGAGAACAAAAGGTGTTATTTTCAATCAGCCTGTGCAAGTTTACAGCCTGCTAGAAGGTGCAAGTATTATATGCCATGTGTTTACATATATAAATCCTTTTAACAAGCACACAAGTGAGAGAAAAACTTTAATAAAAACCAGGATGTGTGAAATAACAGTAGCGGTAGCCTTGCAGTACAGCCATTGGAGTGTGTGTGGCCCTCAGCCATCATGCCTGTGTACGTGTGTGTGAACATGTGTGAGAGTGTGGATTTGTACTCCAGCAGAAACACACTTTATATCTGAAACACTCAGCACTGGCATTAACACTGATTAGAGGAAGAGGGCGATGTGGAAGACATAAAAATATAAAATGAGATGGGAGATAGAAAAAGAAAAGGGGGAAAGAAAGAGTGAGAGAATGATTGTGACACAAAATAAAAGACAGCGATAGGCAGAGTAAATTATGCTGATTGAGCAGACTGACCGTTACTGTGACAATAGAGGCTGACTTTGGGGTCTGGCATTTTGCCCTCTGTGACACACACACACACACACACACACACACACTTCTGAGCTCATCCCTCTTATCCTGGCTGGTAACACTACATCAACCTAGCACAAGCCTCCTTTAAATGCTGGACTGAGACCAGATTTAATTCACAAACAAACACACACACACAGATTCTTGTCTGCAACCGCTTTCTGTCCCGCTGGCTTACTTTACTTACTCCTGATCCAAGAACAGCTCCCAAAGCAAGTCATCTCGTCAGTGAGGGATTTAAGAGCAGAATCCAGATCAGTAGTTGCAGGCCAGACCAGCTGGCAGCGCTGACTTCCAGCCGTTACACACTGGGGTTTCAAGGCACATTACAGACAAACCATGGATGTAATGGGGACCACGTACACACACACACACACACACACACACACAATAGATCAACTCAAAACAGAGCTTCTGAGTGGAAAACACCCACACAGAGTAATACAAACAAAGAGGGAGTTCATATTCGTCATGCTATAATTAACCATATAATGCGACAAGACTGTCAAAACACACCCGAATCCAAACACACACACCAATCAGAAATAGAGTTCCCCAAAGTTCTTCCTCCCACGAGCTGTCAAAAGTCCATTTCTCTCCCTCTTTCCTTCTCCCCATCTGTCTTTCTCCATCTCTCCGCATCCCTTTGTCTCATGGCTCTATGTCTTTATTCTTTCCTCCTCAGGTTGCCTTTCTTTGTTTGTCCACCTCAAATCTCACTGTTTCAACGTTTCTCTGTCTTTTTCCCCTTTTTCTGGACCTCTCTCCCTTCTCATCTAATCGTGCCGTCTCTCTTTTCTCAAACACAGCCTGTCTTTGTGTCTCTGCGTTGAGGGGGTGGAACACAAACTCTCAGCCCACCTCGAACTGAAAGCCAAAGGCCACTGGTCGCGGCCACCCACCGATGGAGCACCAACTCAGTAGGGACTTTCCCGCTGTGTGTGTGTGTGTTTGTTAGTGTATAATTGGTCTTCATGCCTGTCTGTTTGCATGCATGTGTCTGAGGCTGCTCACAGGTGTGTGTGTGTGTGTGTGTGTGTGTGTGTGTGTGTGTGTGTGTGTGTGTGTGTGTGTTTATGTCTATGTACAGGCGTCCAAGTGTCTGGCTGTGTATTCACACTGTGATTTCTCTATATGTGTTAGCATATACTTGTCCTTGCATGTACTTGTACAGTGTTTCCCACACATTGACTAATTTGTGGCGGTGCGCCACAGAATCAACACTGGCCGCCACATATTGTGTTTCGTTATTCTTTTTATTTTTATTTTTACGCTATTTAAAGAGCCCATATTATGCTCATTTTCAGGTTCATAATTGTATTTTAAGGTTGTACCAGAATATGTTTACATGGTTTAATTTTCAAAAACACCATATTTTTGTTGTACTGCACATTGTTACAGCTACCCTTTTCACCCTGTGTGTTGAGCTCTCTGTTTTAGCTACAGAGTGAGGCATCACACTTCTATCCCATCTCTGTTGGGAGTCGCACATGCGCAGTTGCTAGGTAAGGACTACTAGCTAGCTACTACTACTACTAGCTAGCTAGTGGCGCTAGCAGCAGCGCTAGCAGCAGCGCTAGCAGACGAGGGACATGTAAGTAGTTCTATACAATTTCTTTTGTAGATTAGGATGAACTCGTGTGTTGTAGCAGTGTTTTGCCATTGAACCCTCCCCTCCCCCCGGCCACCACAAATTGCTTTCTAATCTGTGGGAAACACTGTAGCATGTGTGTCCATCTGTGCACACTTGAAATCCAGTCAAGTGGCCACCCCCTGTAGCAGGCAGACAACAAAAGACCAGATCTACGCTAAACCGTGACCTTACCCTCTGGTGCTCAAATGGTACACATTACACCCATCATAACAGCACACATGTATTTGGTTGCTAGCCAAAGAAGAATATTATTTTCCCAACAAAAACAAAATAAATACATGAAATGCAGCCCCATCCAAGACAGGTATTGTGTATTTTTTCATTGTGTCTTAAGTTCCACTAATACCTTCTGCTCCTCCGGGGCCTCTACATGTAACTGTGTTCATATCAGCTTAGGTTTCTTAGGTACTTGGGTAGAAAACCTCCATTATAGCTGTGACTTCCTCTGTTCATGTGTAACCCTTGCACTGTACAATGTTTTTCACGGTTCTTCCTCAGGCTTTTGTCTGCAGCACATTCATATTTTAGCATTCATTTTAACAGCTGGAAGTTTCGCTGAAGTTCATCCAGCAAATGCTAGCACATTTGTTTGACAGGCTGTAGTGTATACACTTACTGTTAGTTCATTTTTCATGCATTTATTGTTTCTTTGTAGATGCTGGACAAACTATTACAAATTTTCTTATTATAGGGGTACTCTAAAGATTTTGCATTGGACCTTCGTTAATTTGTGAGAAAAAGTAAAGTAAATTGATTCTCATGTGTCAAATTGGTGGAGTGGTCCTTTACGGATGTAGTAGTGGGAAATATGAATAAAGTAGGGCTGTCCTCGACTAAAGAAATTCTTAGTCGACTAACATGATTTTGTCGATTAATCAATTAGTTGATGTAATCGACAGAGCTGTGCTCTTTGAGAGGTGATTAAGACTAGAAAAGCACAATATAAATGTAGTTAATGAACCATCTGTAAAACTGAGTTTCTCCACAATTAATCCTGCAAAAGCACCACTTTAAATCTTGTGCTTACCAGAAATGTGCTCATAAGTTTCTTGGAAATGAGTAATTAAGCATGAATAAGCATAAAAAAATGACTCATCAACTAAAGAAATCTTAGTCGACTAAGACCAAAACGACCGATTAGTCGACTAATCGACTAAGAGGTGGCAGCCCTAGAATAAAGGTTATCACGGTACATTAAATCTTACACTGTGATATCAAGGTATATCATTATAAAGTCAATGATTTGGAAAACGAAGTAAGACACTGTTTAGGGATAAAACATTTAGCATTTCCAGCTATATACAACCTGACAAATGAGGATACTTCATCACACTGATGTAAAGATCTTGCCCACAGAGACCTAATACATACCAAAAGTATTAGTAAAGTGATGCTGTGATATAAACGGTATAGAAACATCTAAGCCTATATCTAACATTTCTGTTCACTCATATTTATGCTATAATACTGTAAACAGTTACTGGCAACAGCAGTTATATGTTGAGAGCCAAAACAACAGAAGAACTGTACAAAAAGCTACAAACTATACTGAAAATGCTTTACAGATTAAGCATAATGGGAATGTTGAGACTTCTGAGTCTAATCTTATTAAAAATCCACCACCCTGAGGTTACAGTTCAGGCGCTCTGAAAGCCAGGGAAAACCCTTCAGTATTAAGCTCTGGCTGCATGTGACACACTGATGACTGCCAAAAACCATTTAGAAAGGAGAAGGTGAACCATGAGTCCGATGCAGCAAGCACAGAGTAATGCTGTACATGTGTCTACTGGACACGTGGAAATAACAGCATACAAACCAAAATCTCTCAAAGTTAAAAAGAGTTAAGACATGGCTAAGTGGAAGGTAAAATTGTCAATATTCTTTGGCAAATTGTGTATTTTTTTCAAGCAAGACTCCTCTATTAGTGGAGTGAGACAACTGATGTTTTGACAACTCCAGTATAATAAAGCACCCAGTAGCCTCCACAGTCTCCAGACCCTTAATAAAAGTCCAGTCATAAAGTCAGTAGACCATACTATTAACACTCGCTCACATAGCTAAGCCAACAGTGTAAATATAGTTATCTGTGGCTGACAAGCTGTCTGTCACTGTGTTTCTATGGGTAATCTTTGCACCTCCCACTCGTCTAGACAACACAGTCATTCCATCATTAAAGCACCAGGCCATAGCTGCGGATTTCCTCAGATGAAAGACTGTTGCTTCACCACTGGATTTGCTTCAGTCACAAATAATTGCATGGATTAATTACTTTTTTGATGCCATATTTTGCCTCTGACCTTTAGATAATTGAATCTGAGTCAGTCAGTTTACATAGATCTTGAAGTATAATAGGTTTAGAGGCAAACCAAGCAGCGTTAAAGGCTCTGAAAACCTTTTTGCTCAATCGGCTACTTAACATGAGCAATGGCGTCCTACATGAACAAACAATTTTAGTTATTTCACATGAGAGAATTCTGTATATATGTTTTCTATCTACGCTTTCATCACTGGTTTGAAGTGGGTGGGGCTCAAAACGTGATGTCACAAACTTCCATGCACCAATAATGATTAAGCAATATTTGAATTTAAAAACTAATGACAGTTGTGTGGTTGTTCGCTAATGTTGCCAGGGTACGGTCAAATCAAAATCTGATCAAACCAAACTAACACAGTCCTAAAGGCGCTAATGGTGTAGCGTTAAACTCTTGGTAAATATTAACAAAAGATGTTTGTTCCAAACTTCAACTTTGATTCATGCTTATTTAATCATATATATATATATATATATATATATATATATATATATATATATATATATATATATATATATATATATAGAGAGAGAGAGAGAGAGAGAGAGAGAGAGAGAGAGAGAGAGAGAGAGAGAAATACACGCACACACACACAAAATGATGAGTGCTTATTAATCAACTGTATAGGCACACTCCTAAGGCCAAACCAAGCCAAACTGAACTGAAATGGAGAGAACTATTTTAAATGGAGCTGAACTGAACTGTGAAGCTTGAAACGCAAGTCATCTTCAGCCGTTTGAAAACTAATTGAGTCTAAACCCATTTTCAACACAGATGTTTTAACAGCAAACACATGCTGGTAAATAATCCTACTTTCCATTTCTAAAAGGTCATACTTTTTCCAGATTTAAAAATATTTACACAGATTTTAAAGACTTTGTCCAATGCTCAATGTGATACAGTACATGGTAATGGTAATTTCTGGGTTACCCCATCCATATTACTATGTGGCCATGTACTATGTACTATGTGTTGTTTTAATGGCTAATTCAACATCTGGCCACGGGACAACACTGGCAATTCACCTTTTAGCTAACAACAGCACATTTACAGTGATGTGGATCAATGTGCATTTCCCTGTAAATGAGAAAATAAAAAACAGACTGCCTATCACAACAACACATTGTGTTGAATCACACAGGATGAATCCCCTCATCACCTTTCTGACATTTTGTGCACTTCCCAAACCCTTAAAAGAAATGGAGGTTCCCTTCCTAACAAAAACATTTTTTTACTGCTAAAATAATAAAAATGGCTCGTAAATCTTGGGATCCAAGCAGTCGGTTTGATTGGTTGGACAAGTCGGCTGTAGCTACAGGCTGTCCGAAAGAGAGAAAGAAGACCAGTGTGAAGAGAAGTGATATGGGTCATGAGGGTGTGAGAGCAGGTCAGCGCACTACAGTGAGAAAAACACTTTATGGCTGAGCTGAAGGAACTGGAGTCTCTGTGGGTGGTTACCAAAGGCGCTCCGACTGTGTGTGTGGATTCATGTGTATGTGTGAGTTATACAAAGACGAAGAGAGGAAAACAGGACGGCGCCTGTGGGCTCTGCATGGTATAGCATTGACAAAACACTGAGGGTAATGATCTCACACATACACCAGGCCCTATTTCAGTCTCTGTTCCCACGTCAAGAGGACAACTCTTGGGGTTTCCACTACCTGAGAAACACACTTTTGCACACACAAAAAAATGTACCTACTGTACTCCATACCCACAACACAGTTCAATTAATTTAACCACATTCCTAAAAGGTACTTCCAGCTTAACAGGTATCACTATAAAAACAACTCTATAAATCATCAGATCATGGCATCATTCTGAAATGTTCAGGAAATTAGTTTGCGACTGTCAAAGCTGCTGTAATGACAGTGTATTAGGAGTTTAAATTGTAAATTACAATATACAGTGGGGAGACAAAAGTAGAGGTGGTGATCAAAAAAGAAGAGAGCAGGTGAAGTGGCTAGTATTACAATAACATCTACACTTGATGTGTTGTAAATCAGTGGGAAAAAAGTTTGTTAAACATGAGTGTCAAATAAAAGCACTTACCTGTTGAGTTGTGCAGGAAGAGTCATAGAGGGCCCAGGTAGAGTTCAGGTCCCAGAACACAACCAAGTGGAGAGAAGAGAAGAGCGACATTGCAGAACATTAGTTTCAACTTGGCAGACGTTTTTGTCAAAAGAGACCTATAATAAGTGCATTCAAATTTGATAGGGAGGAAAAGTTTAAACTGTGCATTCCTAATCAGATCTGAAGAGAACATAATGATCTAAATATGTTGTCTCCTCACTTACAGGACAATTTGGTGGATACACCTCTGTTAAAGAACGTCAAAGCTATTTAAAATATTGTGTTTTCAGCATGGAAAGCGTGAATCAAATCCCTCAAAGTGTTACCATTAGGGCTGTGACGATAACCGCATCAATACAATACCGGCGGTGACATGACACTACTGCTCACTTTATTTTTTTACTTTTTGCTGGCAAAAGTTACAGGAAAACAGATGTTGTGTGATATGAAATATAATAAAAGCAATAATCATTCAGTAGTTATCCTCAACTGTTTTCTATCCTATATTCAAGACATTATGGAGAGAAAAATATTAAGTTGCTCGTCACTTCAGCTTTGCACAAGAAGATGGACAGTCCATTAAATAGGCTATATGGGGGTTTCTTTTGTGTGACAGATTATTATGAATTAGGTAACGTTTAATATAATTCACATTAGGGAAGGCAAAGACATTTCTCCGTTCGCAGGTGAAATGGACATATTAACGTTAACGCTGCATTGTTTACCATTGCACTTTAGCCTAGCACCTAGCGGAGTTTCCTTCTGCCTATAGCTTATTAATCCCGACAAAACCGCACGGTTAAATTTCAGCCTGCATCCACTTTTTGTAACTTAAAACAGAGCAGCTTATATTGGTAGAGAGAGCAACAAGTTAGCAGACTGCCGAGTCGCCCTCTCTGCTCAGCTGCTAGACCGCTGTGCTGCGAAGCGTCTGCCCTCGGCATTGTCGGCATTATTTACATTATTATTATTATTTTATTGGCAATAGAGCTTTCTGAACTGTCTGTGGAATAGATAAACCCTATACAGTCTATGGCTGCAACATATGTTGTAAGGTTTAAGCAGCTGTTTTTTTGGGGGTAACACCATTCACTTTACTGACAGTAGTGTAAACAGATAAAGCCACCGTGTCTTGAGAAGTTCAAGCTTGTTGTTTTATTGTGTACTTTTAACTCACTTAACATCATCTTTGCCATCTCTTTTTCCTCTCGCTTTTCCTCACAGCGGCACTTATACGCTACTCTCTGTTTGCCATTCTCGCTCTAATACACGCTACTCTCATAGGGGGTTGCGGTTAACCGCCATAACGCGGTGATAGCATATGGGAGATACGTTGCTTCTTCACCGCGATAGAAAAAAAACTATACCTTCACAGCCCTATTCACCTATTCGTTTTTCTCGAAAGAGAGCTATAATAAGTGTATTCAAACTTGGGGAAACGTTTAAACTGCATTCCTAATCCAACATGGCATCATGACTTTGCGTAAACATACACGCCACTTTCCTAAAGCCAAATGGCGTGTTATCTGTACGCATTTTGAGCTATCCACGTGTATGTCTACGCTGTATACAGCGGATGTAAACATATTCGCACATTATCACGAGAACGTGCCGTGCTATCGCGAGAACGTCACACGCGTGCAAAAAAAAAGAAAAAAAAAAAAAGGTTGGTTTAGGGAAAGGCTTTAGTAACACTAAAAAAACAACAAAACCACAACAGTGATCAACGTCACACGCTTAGGAAAACAATAAACGGTTGGGTTTAGGAAAAGAACATTGGTGAAGGATTTATTACAAAAAAAAAAAAAACGGTTCATAATCGCAAAACGCGGGACGTAATCCCGGCTCTCCTGGGTGAAAGTCCTGTGTTTTACCCATCCGCCACCCCAACCCACCTCCGTCCTTTCATACTACTCGCTACAGCGATAATCCACATGTAATGTAGGTCAGTGGAGGCTAAACAGCGTTGATAAACATGTTAAAAAACGATTATGCGTCTTGATAACACGCCAAAATGGCATACGAATTGGCGTGTCATACATACGCCACTTAGTGAGATCAGTCTGCCTAATCAGATTTAAAGAGAACATAATGATCTAAATATGTTGTCTCCTCACTTACAGGACAATATGGTGGCTACATCTCTGTTAAAGTATGTCAAAGCTATTTAAAATCTTTTGTTTTCAGCATGGAAAGCGTGAATTTAATCCCTCAAAGTGTTACCATCACTTTAAAAATTATTTACAGAACTATTTTTTGAGAAGTTTAGTGAATTTAGGAATTTACTGACCACAGCGGCAGTAACAGCTCTCTGCTCTGATCAGGAGCCAAGCAGCTATGATCACAACTAGTTTGTATCACATGTTGTGTAACATCAAGATCATAATGAGGAAAAAATACCCCCAGGAGAGTTTACATAGCCATGTTAAAATATTTCTGCTTATCCCACCGTTTCATTAGAAGCTTGATTAGATCAGTAAAAATGTATGACAGAAGCTTAGCGAGAGCTGTTAAGACATTGAGAAATAAAGAAGTGACACAGCTGACAAGCACTTAAATATCCTGTAAGTAATGTCTTGTCTGGCAAAGAGGAAATGTTGTCTTTACTGGCAGTAAGATGCAACACGTTTCTGTGGAAGTCACAGTATATGCTTTGTGTGTGTGTGTGTGTGTGTGTGTGTGTGTGTGTGTGTGTGTGTGTGTGTGTGTGTGTGTGTGTGTGTGTGCGCGTAATATTGTCTTTGAAAGTAACATTAAATGCATCTCTGATGGAAGCTCGTCTTAGTTAGTGCTAGCTCACTATCCCACCCATCACCATAGACACATCTTTGGAATTGATGGCTGTTACGTTTTTCAGATTCTTGTACTATAGACATTAAAATCTATTTTAAGGTGACTCAATTCAGTTATTTATTTGGGAAATTGTGATGTGGCCTTGTTGTAAAAACTCGATTTGAATTATGTTGGGCACTTATCTTCATTTTCTACCAGTTACAGCTAGGCCTAGTTTAATCTGTGTTGTGGAGCCTGCTAACAGTAGCCTAGAAATCTAGACGCACCCTAGCGGCAGCAAATGTAATTTGCAGCCAGGGTCGTCCAGCAACTCTCCGTTGGCTTGCGAGCTGGAAAAACCAAACTCTGGCCGGGCCAATCACACTGTGTATAGAGTCGGTGGGCGGGCTTATGGCTGCTGCTGCTGCTGGCGAACAGCGGTCTTTCAAATCGGCTTTGACTGCGACTCTGGAAGACTTGGAGTTAAGCTTTTCTTTGAGAAAAGAACAAAGAACAGCACTGAAGTCATTCTTAAAAAAGGAAGATGTGTTCGGAGATTTGCCGCCCGAATACGGCAAAAGTTTAATCTATCAACTAGCTCCGCTACCTTCTTCGTTGCTCTACTTTGGTTGTAGCGCTATCCTATTACGTGCAGTGGTAATTTGAAAGACAACCGTTTATCCCGCGCAGTGATGGGAATAGCGGCGTTATAAATAACGGCGTTATAAATAACAGCGTTAATAACGGCGTTACTTTTTTCAGTAACGAGTAATCTAATTGATGACTCTTCCCATCTTAATAACGCCGTTACCGTTACTGCCAAAAAATGCGGCGCGTTACTATATTTGAAGCTGTTTTTTTTTCATCAGACCAACTGTCTGAGTCTGAGCCAAGAGGTAGAGTTGGGCGGGTGTTCGAAAGCATGCATAGTCGAACACACAAGAACAACAACACAAGCGAGTCAGTCAACGAGAGAGAGACAGGTATGGCGTTATGAAATCAAGAAAGGGGTTAACTTTTCCTGCTACAGATTTTCCACCGTGGTCAGAAAGAACAGGGGAGACACTTTGTTTCTCTTACTATATGACTCTAGAGTCGCTACTCACTCGAAAGCTAATCGCCGTCACTCTCTCACTTCTCCCTCGCTCTATCACCTACTCCCCACACACACACACACACACAGGCTCGACGCACACACCAGCGCACAAATATAAACATCAGGCCACTTACGTTATTTGCACTACAAAGAGTGTATATATTTGTTATTTATTTTTGGTATAGTGCTTAACAAGCATAATTTAATTTTGCCCAGTTGTGGTCTGTTGAGGTGTTGTTTTATTTGTATCGATCCACTATATAAACATAATATCTACATACATGGCATTTGATTGGAGGCTAGTCTCACTTTGTCCCACAGCAACATTAAAATATTTTTTTGTTAGTTTATAGTTTATTAATTTGTGTACATTGTTTCTGTTAATAATGTATTGTATTAAGTGTCCATTTCATTATAATATTCAGATTTATCATAAATAATTGAACATGCACATGTATTTTAAGTTCCATTAAAGAGGGGTGGAGGTGGGGTCACATTTGAGCATTTAAAAATGTACTTGAAAGTAACGCAATAGATACTTTCTGAAGTAACTAGTTACTTTCATAATTTGTAACTGAATAACTAATTTAGTTGCTTTTTGGAAGAAGTAACTAGTAACTAATTACTTTTTAAAAGTAACTTTTTTACTACTAGTAACATTTTTTCTTACAGGAGGATGAGGAAGACACATTGCCAGCTGCCACAAGGGAAGATATAAAGGCCTATTGAGGTTTACACCTTACAACAGTCTAACTGATGGTGTACCGTGATAAAACTTGGAACTTATTTCTTTACACAGAGCAATGCTGGGGATTACGAGGAAGCGGGGCCATCCACTTCCACAGCCCAACTTGGCTCTTTAAGATGTTTAGCATTGGCCCATTAACAAGTTCTGGCATTGTGAAATTCTAGGAAATGTTGTGTTCCTATAGCTCTGTGTGAAACAGCTGTATAAGATGTACTTAGAGAAAAAGATAAAAAAAAAAAAAAAGTGATCTTAAGGTGGATGATTTTACTTGTTTTAACAACATGAACATGACAAACTACATTAGTACATGTAGAATATCTCTTCATAAAAAGACTACGAACAGAAAGTCAGATTGTTTTTTTTAACACATGAGGAGGTAGAGAATTATAACACATTGGGTTATAAAGGGGGAAGAAACTCAGGGTTAGTTGAAGAAAACCTGCTAGCAAGCAGGTTAGGTTCAAGGAGTATGTTGCCATAGTAACTGACTCAGAGTTAAACTGAACTCTCTTTGTGAAACCGAAAACCCAGAGTTTCGGTCAACTCTGAGTCAACTAACTTACTAAACCTGCTTTCTGAAATGGGGCCCTGAACTCTAACCAAGCCATTCTGATAAAGAAACAGAGAGAAGTGGAAGAGGTGCCTTGCATTTTTGACAACAAAACTTGTGTTTACGACTGCAGTATATGGGTCAGTGCTCAGCAAGATCATTCAGACGGAGGAGGAAAAGAGAGAGAGGGGCGGAGGAATGTAAAAGAGCTTCAGACAAGAGATGACTGATACAGAGAGACATAAAAGTCTCTCTCTCTCTATGGGACTAAACACAAATTAATTGGACCCTTTAATCAAAAACAAATATGGAAGTTCTTTTCTCAATTCAAACCGAGGTTAGCGATACAAATTATTTTAAGGAAAACCAAACAAACATTCAACTGAGTAACACTGGAGAGTGAAACAGTCTTTTTTAAAACTAGTTTTCATTCACTTTATTCAGGACACAGTTTCGTAGTTTGGTAACCCTCATGACGAAGGTCAAACAATCAAACTTCCAAATGAAGACTGACTCTTTGACATGGTCTCAAGTTGTTTGTTTTTTTCACCAGGTTACTAACTTAATAAATTCTTAATAACTTAGTTAAAATTAACTACCTTTTCTTAATAAAGTACAGAAGCAAAGAAGGCAATCTAATAATATATTAAGAATTTAAACAAAAATTAAATTTATTATTGAATGTCAAGCCGTTGCAACTTGCAGTTCATTTCAAATTGTGCCTTACAAATTTCTATTTAGTCTCTGCTAGCATTTATCTTTCCATAAGGGAGAAAAAGAGTAAAGCAGAGAGAACTGACTCCAGAAATTAGATAATTGAAGACAGTTAAAAAGGAACTGCATATACATTGGGAGAAAGGGATAAGGTAATACATGCATCACAACTGATAACGTGGGTTAAAATAGAAATAAAAAAACTGGGGAGTGTGATATCTGTGAGAGAGAAATGCGCTGATGAGTACTACTGCAGCATGTTAATTGGCAAAGTCTCACCTTGGATATGTGTTTTGTAGGCTGGTGAAGTGTGTGTGTGTGTGTGAGAGAAAACCTGCTGCATGATACAGGTCAGTAAAACCTGCCCTTTTTTCCACCTCCTCTCTCCTTGTTTTTGTTTGCTTTCATTATAAAGCAATACATTTCAACTGCATCCCAAATGACAGCCTCTAAAACAACAAGAATCAACACCTCTCCGACAGTGTAGACCAAAAACTCAGTATAATAATCTAAATGTTGACTTTATTGCTGTACTCTTGTATTGAATTGTATTAGGTTTAGCTAGATGTACTTCGTAAACAAGTGATTCAAGAGTATAACAGAAAATATGCTCTTACTGCATGTGGTTTGATGGGTTTTTTTGAGTATATTTTAGTAATGAATTAGTAATCCATGAATAAATCAATAAATCAATTAAATAAAATGTTTAATCCTTGGTTTAAAATACATCAACCTCAACATAAGTTGTGTTTTCACTTCTTGGGCGGAGGTGTAGTGTGTCATGTGTTTCCAAATACGAAACCACTAATTAATAATACAATAATACAGGTTAAATTATTTAAATGGTCTATGGCAAACAGTCACAATATGTTACTATAACAACATCATTCCGTGGTATCACTCCTGTCCTATGACTAAGACTACACCTTCTGTCCTTCTAAAGCCTGTCAATCAACATGCCACCTGGTTGTCCCACAATATTCACAAGAGTTTGTCTGAAGAGTCATGCCCAAGAGTATTAACACCACTTATAAAACAAAGCATACTCTTCTAACAATGTACAAACTTACTGACAAATAGCCAGTTAGACCAGTTTTTCATAATTCAGTCGTCAGCAGTAAAACAATTGTTTAGATCAAAAGGAGAAACGCCATTGCACCTGTTATCACGCACACTCCATTAACACAAATATAAATCAGAGCTAAAAAAGAAAAGAAAACGTCACCTGCAGTGACAAGTCCGTCTATCTCTCCATCGATTTCCATTCAGTCTTCTGCCCACCATTCAGCTCAGCCCCAGAATCCAGGCTCCTGCTGCTCTTCACCATGTCATCCCAGAGAACCGACAGTCTGAACAAAGCAAGCCTCCATGCTGCACTATTTGCTGATTTCCCCGTGCATTGTATCTCTACCTCTCCCAACTCTCTTTTTCCAATTCACACTGTTCACACATTTCTCTTTTAGCTCACTTTCTCACCCACAGCTGGCAATCTTCCAGTGAGTTAGTTGTGAACATGTGTGCGAATAATTTGCCTAGAAACACATTCCTACTCACACAAGGAAACACTCTGACACACACAAACATACCTACCTGCGTAAGGGTTTCTCCTTTGCTTCCGGTTCCAAATCCTAATTCCTTTAACAGGCATGATGTTATCTGATCACTGCACTGCTACAGACAGTGCAAAGTTGGGCCCTTACACACATTACCAAAAGTACCAAGGCACCCCTAACATCAAGACTACACACTGACACACACACACACACTCACAATCTGCAACCTCTGTACCGCCTCGCTGCACGTGTGCAGAGCCCACACACACGTCGGCCAATCAAAAACCTGTCACAAAGAAAGAGGGGTGAGCGAGAAGGGAGTGGTGCATTCAAGGGGGGCCCCTAACCGGTAACCTCTCAACCCTAAGGTTGCTACGGTGATGCGGATGCTATCTGCCAGTTTCAGTTGTTGCCGGGGCGATGCAGCATGGCCCGTTGACTCTGTTAGCGGGTCCTCAATGCCTCTTTTAGTTATCAAGTTGGGGTCATCGGCACATGCACAGGCAAGCACACATTTCTGAAATAAGTTCTTTGAAGTGCTAAGCTGCTGAGCAATCAAGCTTAAAGAATGGTCAAGTTTAATTTGATGTGAATCAGTTTGGAGAAGGAGAATGTGGCCTGCAGAGGGTTTTTATTTAAACACAGGAACAGAAAAAGTTGCAAACACACAAATTCAATTTTGTGTAAAAGTTAAATGTCCACCCAACTTTCATCCCTAAGTTTCATATACACATTATCATGTCTTTAGGTAGGTATGTTTAGGAGCATGTGCAGCTCCAACAGTTCTGTGAAACTCCACTTCAACACCTGAAATGCGACTTTCTTCACCGCTAAATGTAAAGACAGTTATTTGTCTTTACATTTACCCTTGTGTCTCTGCTTCAAGCCTCCTATCATCCTTTCACCATCTTCAGCCTGTGCATCTTGGCCTTTTTTTGCCCTCTAGCTTCTCCCCATCCACTCCTCTACAGTCCTCAAGCAGACAAAGAGCCGTCTAACGTGATTATTGAGGGCTTTTACAAACATCAATCACACTCCTAGAGCACACAATGTTCAACTGAACCAGAAAAGATAGGAGAAACAGGCTTGATCAGTGAGACAGACTAACATTGTGATTTTGCCTGCAACCACGTGTCTTCTGCATGTCATTTAAAGTTAGTCTGCATAAAATCAACTCCGACCTAAAGTGTGTTTGAAGCCAATGAAAAAGGTAATTACGTGTGTGAAAAAATACCGCACCGGTGCTTACATTGTTTGCCTTAATCATAACTTGCAAAGCATCCGGAGACCTTTTGACTATCCCTTTCCGCATGACAATTCATCACTACCGTTCTACTTTTCCAATCCAGCAGAAACAGCGGTGAGAGACGTGTCACATCCTGTGGCTGGTGACGCTATCACAAGGGAACAATCAGAGAGAACAATCAGAGGGTGGTGATTGGACGAGGCAGCTGTCCGATGAAGAGCATTTTTCCTCTGAGGTCTGAACATATGGTCAAGGGTCTGGGGTGGAGGGAGGATGGCGACAGGGACAGGAAATGGAACAGGATATAGTTGACAGCGCCATCTCCCACAGGATGCTGAGAAATACATCTCTGACAAAGGCTTAGTTCATGGTAAATGGTGTGAAATGTGGATAGGGAGAAGAGGTTAACTTAAAGGGCCCATATTATGCTCATTTTCAGGTTCATAATTGTATTTAGAGGTTATATCAGAATAGGTTTACAGGGTTCAAATTTCAAAAAACATGTTTTTGTTATACTGCACATTGCTGCAGCTCCTATTTTCACCCTGTGTGTTGTGCTCTCTGTTTTAGCTACAGAGTGAGGCATCTCACTTCTGTTCCATCTTTGTTGGGAGTTGCACATGCGCAGTAGCTAAGTAAGCACTGCTAGCTAGTCAGAAGCAGAGTATGAGGGCGTGCCACGCTAGCAGCTAGGCGAGCATTATAACATGTGTTACAAAGTGACGGACGTTTGTCACGAAAGTAAAGGCTGGACTACAATAGAGCTGTTTGGAGCAGTTTGTGAACAGTGTTTTCTGTTGGAAATGGTAAGTCCCTTTGGGGTGGACTTTGGGCTTTTTCACTTTGTAAACCTTTTACATGCACACAAAAGGGATAAACCCAATAGCGTGGCTTAGAGGGCTACGCCTATACTCATAGAATCTGGAGTTACAATAACGTAACTATCGATATATAACACAATAAAGGAAAGGGGAAAAGCCTGGGGTACCAGTAAGAGAGAAAGGAAAATTGATGGTGGGCTAAAAAGAACAGAAGTACAGTGGCTGACAAGGAGACTTGATACTTTCCCTGAAAATTCACATCAACATGCTCCCTTTCTTTCATCTTTTCCTACCAACCCAATGACCAACACACTACTTCAACTTGTTTGAAAAGGGTTTCATTTAGCACAAATCCATTTTTCACCTTTTCTTCAAAGCCCTGCTTTACCAAAGTTGTGCATGTTCACATCTGTGAAACCCCCAGTACTACTACAGTCTTAGAAGTGGGTTTTACTAGTTGGTGTTTTTATATTTCTTATTCTCCATTCTCCAGTTCATTCATTCATAGTGGTTGACTAAATCTAGGATATTCTCACTTTCTCTTATTTCCTTCACAAACCCCTTTTCTAGCTTCATTCATCTTTGAAGGCATCATACTCCTATTCTCACGTCATCACAACTTTTTTCTGTCTGCTGGAGCGTATGTGACAACAATCCGATACGTGAAAAAAAAAAAAAAAAACAGAGCGCGATAGCCACAACTGTGTGTGACACCAGCATTCAGACACACAAACATTTCTACAAAGGATTTCCTCCTCCTTTTCATTTTTTATGCATTTCCTCTCCCCCTTCCCTTCTTCGCTTCCTATGTCTCTTCCCTTACCCCTACCTAAAAAGCCCTGGTGAAGAAAACAATAGCATTGAGACACATGCATACCATATAAGAAACATAAAAATGAACAAAGAGGAGAAAAAGGGCTAAATGAAAACAACTCAAAAACCTCAGAGCACTCTAATGTGTATGTTTTGAATATGAACAAATGCACGCGCGCACCTGCACGCGCACACAGACATACAGACACACAGACACAGACACACAGTGTGAAGCTGTGCTGCTGTGGTTGAATGGGTTTGGTCTGAACTGACACGCGGGAGTGAAAACACTGCCACATGGACTGCCTTGCATTTTAACTCTGCCTTCACACTGCAAGGTGGTGTGTGTGTGTGTGTGTGTGTGTGTGTGTGTGTCCTTTTCTCACACTCCTCAGCATTTGATGCCAAATTACACTCATTAGCACCATGAGAAAAGTCGACAAGGCCTTCAATCAGACACACATAAACACAATTAGGGATATAGCGGTGCACACACACAGATCTGCATAGAGAGAGAAAAACATACATAAATAAGACTACGAGCTCCGCTGTCTGGCACCAGTGAGACCACAGAATGAAGCAATCAAGATGTTTGATTGAGTTTAGAAACATTTGATCACGCATGTATCCCATGATTCCTGAGTCATAGTCAAACTAAGGGATAGAGGAAGGAGTGAACACAGACCGATACAGACGGGCAATTAAAAAAAGTACAAATTTGTCTAACATCTGACATGAATTCTGGGAGTAACAAGAGTTGCTGCACCAGAAGGCATCAGTATGTGAATGTGAACTTGGGCATGTCTTGGTCATGTGTGTCTGGACAGTATCAGAAGAGGGCTGCAACAGAGAAAAGACAGCCAGAGAGTGCTATCAGTAAATGTCAACGCCACCCGGTAGTAGGGCACACTGACCACACATACAACGTCAGCAGGAACTGTGTTGTCTCTCTCAGGGGTTCAGCTCTTGTCAAATGTGACATTCAAGTCTTGGAAACACAACAAGTGAGAGCAATGACGGTGTATGTGTGTCCATGAATTAATTCAACTCTGCTTTTAGAATACTGCCTGTTGGTCCAAAGTGAAGCCAATATATCAATATAGCCCATACTGTATATTGTCAAAGTAAGAGTTCCTGAAAACAAAGCTGCATCTGTTCCTGTTACAAAGGGGATATATATTGCTCCCTCAAACCCCACCAGTCAAGATTAGTTCCTCATTAATTTGTTTTGCCTATTACTTTGTTCAAAATGATACAAATTGTGGGAGTTAGTATTCCATCAGGCTTTATTTATTTGCTCTGTCATCTACCTTTGGGGGGGAAACTCAGCTTTAGCTAAGCTGTGCTGGAGGAACAGTACAAACGTCCTGTTTGGTGCCATAAAGCAATCAATCACCAAGAATGTCTTTATGCCATTAGTCTAGCTAATGTAAAACGCTGCCAGACGCCTGAGTGATTCATTGTTACTAATCAGGTCCATGAAGTGCCTTTACAACGTTGACACAATTTGTGTCAACAGTGCAATGAAATAATTAAGTGGGCTACCAAAACAATCAGACTGATAACTGTGCTTCCTAATGTTGACCACAATATCGAGCTCATCTGTCATTGTTTATGAACAAACTCATAAACTGAAATGAAGAGAGAAGCCAGATTTGCTGGAAGGTGACACAAGATACAGAGAGAAAACAAACATACACCTTAGGGATATGATCCTCATGCATGATATTTATATCAAGGTATGGTTGTGTGTGTGTGTGTGTGTGTGTGTGTGAGTGTGTGTGTGTGTGTAAAAAAAAGAGGAATGCAAAGTCTAAAAATCTAACACTGCATCTGCTAAAATGATACTAGATACTAAAGTCTACATTCATCTCTCTATGTGGGTATACGGAAATGTAACCTGATTCCATTTATAGTGTCCCAGTGACCCACAAGGAAAAACCAGCAACAGAGAGCAAACTGGTGTGTGTGTGTGTGTGTGTGTGTGTGTGTGTGTGTGTGTGTGTGTGTGTGTGTGTGTGTGTGTGTGTGTGTGTGTGTGTGTATATACACGTGTGACTTATGGTGTTACTACGTTTCAAGCCATTTGCCATGCTTTGAATGGCTGGTAGACGTGAGCTCACACAATGGGCTTCTGTTGAAGGCTGGGTGATGGGGAGGAGAGATTAAATGAGAAGAGAGAGAGGCTCAAAATGGGAAGGGCAACACCACACATCTATATAAAATTGCACTTTGTAGTTCAACACATGATTCAAAATACAGTAGGGAAGTCTCTCACTGTAAAAGGAGAATGAGATAGAGCTTATTCTTTAGAAAAGCCACATTTATCTGGCTATGTTCACTTTATAGATGTATTTAGAAGTTATGTGACTAATTACAGTACTAGCCGATGCCTATCCAATCAGTGTTTTGAGTAAGTGGGCAAAAAAGCCTTTCGCAAAGTATTGGGGTACAACCTTTAATTGCTCAAGCGCACATGTGGCAAAACTCAGCAAAATCCAAAGCACTACGCCCAAACTTTGGCAGAGGATAGGAAACAATTGGGGTTTAACCCAAACCACAAACCACTCTGTTGCTTCACATCCCTGAAAATAATATGTACCCCAACTTGTGCAAGTCTTGAGCAGAAACAAAGGGATGGGACAAGGAGGAGTGGAAGAGCAGAACTGCTGGGACCTTGTGTGTCACCTCCCTGCTTCTGAAATTGCCTCCCCTCCCATCCCTTCCCATCCCTTCCCCAGCCCACAACCACATGAAAGGCCTACTGGGTTGGGTTCCCATATGGTGAGGAGACAAGAGGGTGTGTGTCTGTGTGCGCGTGTTTAGACGGCTTAGCTGGTTAATGGGGCTCCCTTCGACCTAGTGCCCCCAGCCGTAAGAGCCCTACAGACAGCTGTTTTCCTAGAGAGCCACACACACACACACACACACACACACACCTCCCTGCCCAATTAGGACGCCAAGTTATGTTGTTAATGGCCGTTAACCATAAACTCCCCCGCTCCACTTTTATTTCTCCTTCCTCTCTCCCCCTTTCTTCAAGCACTAACTCATTTGCAATGTCATATCCCAACAACAGAGGAGATAAAAAATGCAAATGTAGTATTGGGACACATTTAGTGTTTTTCCAATAACTGTAAATCAAAAACTTGACCAGAAAATTGCAGTGTTTCAGATACATTTCCAGACTTTTCAGAACTGTGCAGGAACCCTGTTATACTCGTGGGAACCCTCATCTTATTTATATTCACTGTTTACATACAGTCATGTGAAAAAATTAGGACACCCATGCTAAAGTTGACTAAAAAGAGGAATAAAAAAATCATCTTTTGGAAATTGATCTTAATGCATTAATTAAAAAAATGAGGAAAAATCCAACCTTTAAGGACACCAATTTTGTTTGTGAATGAATAATGTATCGTAAATAAATAAATGTTCTTCCTTAAAATACAGGGGGCATAAGTAAGTACACCCCTATGTTAAATTCCCATAGAGGCAGGCAGATTTTTATTTTTAAAGGCCAGTTATTTCATGGATCCAGGATACTATGCAGCCTGATAAAGTTCCCTTGGCCTTTGGAATTAAAATAGCCCCACATCATCACATCCCCTTCACCATACCTAGAGACTGGCATGGTTTTATTTCAGTTAGCCTAATAGCTGGTTTGATTTGCATTGAGAGATGATTTTATGCAAAGTACCCCATGCCAATCTCTAGGTATGGTGAAGGGGATGTGATGATGTGGGGCTATTTTAATTCCAAAGGCCAAGGGAACTTTATCAGGATGCATAGTATCCTGGATCCATGAAATAACTGGCCTTTAAAAATAAAAATCTGCCTGCCTCTATGGGAATTTAACATAGGGGTGTACTCACTTATGCCCCCTGTATTTTAAGGAAGAACATTTATTTATTTACGATACATTATTCATTCACAAACAAAATTGGTGTCCTTAAAGATTGGATTTTTCCTCATTTTTTTAATTAAGGCATTAAGATCAATTTGCAAAAGATGATTTTTTATTCCTCTTTTTAGTCAACTTTAGCATGGGTGTCCTAATTTTTTCACATGACTGTATACAGTCAATGCAGCATCAACCAGCGCGTCCAATGTTCATCTCTCACAGTCTGACATGCTTGTTCACCCTGACACACTGCATTTCAGAAAACTGAACTGTCATGAATGCACTAAAAGGTGGATCTATTTAAGGCATCAAATTCCTCACTCTCACTCACTTATTCTGTCTTTCATTTCTTCCTTTCTTTTCTTTAATCCAGCTGTATGCAACACTTTTATTCTTATTTTACTTTATTCTCTCACCTTTTCAGCACCTCCACCTTATCTTCTCATTTTCTCTCCCTCCCTCTCTCTGCTCCCTCTACTTCTATTGAGCTACTTAATTGTGACTGTTATAGAATAGTCAGCTTGCTCGAGGGCTCGAGACTGGCCAAAAAGGTGTGCGTACGTGTGTGATTTTAAGTGTGTAACTGCGCTGGTCTGCCAAAGGGAATTAGGCTCTATTTTCCTCTCTCTGTTGTGTATAGCCCTGTCTGACTTGTCAGCCTCAACAGCACACAGATGGATACAAAAACACTTTCAGAATAGATGCATAAAAAAGAGAAAGGGAGAGGAGGGAGGGGGCCAAGGAAATGCAATGAGCTAAATACCACAGTAAGACTGACTAAGTCAAAGAATGGAAGTGAACAAAAGGCAAACAGTAGAACACTTCAACAGAAATACGTCTATGTATTCTGTGTGAAACCCATAAAGACACTCTGCAAGAAATGTGTTTTATCTTTAAAATGGCTGATAATACACACTGGTCTGGCAGCCTGGCAAATGTGTAATCTACTGTACTTAGTGGCTGGTCCTGTGACTTTTACACCTCATTTTTCACAAGCTGGTTTCTCCAAATACACGAGGTCCTGATTCAGAGCTATTATATTGATGAGTTTAAAATATTAATATTATATGAATCAGAGTTTACCTGGGACATTAGATAATTTCTCTTGAGCAGGGTCCCCAGTCCGAGGGTCTATAAAACAAATTGTTCACTAGGATCATAAAGTGGTATTTAGGGGTGGGAAAAATATCGAAAATCGTATATATCGTGATTTTTTTTTTTTTTGCGACAATTTTTAAAACCAATTCTTTTCCCTAGAATCGATATTTTTTATTTATTCTTTTTACCAATGATTTACCTAAATATTTTCTGTTTATATGTTACCGTCGACGGCGACTACATCATATCTGTGTCAGACTGACATGTTTAGAAAACAATTTGTTTTTAGAAATGTCTTATGATATTTTGTCTCTAGAAGTGTATTATTCAACTTTTGTTTTTGTTAAAGAAGGAAAAGAAAATTGCAATACTCAATACTATCGAATCGCAATACTTATTGCAATAAGAATTGAATCGGCACCCATGTATCGTGAAAGAATCGAACTGGGACCAAGCAGACAACAGCTAATTTAAATTGTAGCCACTGCTGCTATAACATGCTACCAGTTATGTTTGTCATTTTAATCAGTAAAGGTGGTTTGATTAGAAATTAATAAGCATCAGAGCTTAATGAATTTGGCTATTTTGCCAAATGTGAACATGATCCAAGATAAAGCTATCGGTAACCAACCCTAGTTGGAGGTTTCAAAAATCCTCTGACAGGACTATCTTAAGATGTAACAGCAGAGTCTACTGCATTTTCTGCATTGGTGAAAGTTGTCATAGAAATTCTTCTGTCAAACTTAAAAACTTTAATAACCACTACATTAGTCATAGGTTTTGTTCCACAGCTGTGTGTAGGAGTCAAAATGGGTCTATGGAGGAAGGAGGTCACAGACAGGTTTGTTCTGTTGCATTACTGTTGAGTCTCTTTGCTGTGTTTTCCAGTTTTTATTTTATGTATATGAGAAGCAGTTGAAGTGATAAAGAGGGAAAAATAAAGACAAAGAGTGGGAGAGGAGATAACAAAAGACAAAATGGAGAAGATAGCAGGACACAGCACAAAGAGCAGACCTATTCATAAATGATTGATAAAAGAGAAAGATTGATGGATTTCTCTTTTCCTCCCAGCCCTATGGGGATCTGACATTTCCATCCAGACCACTCATCACTGCCTCAGTCTTTCCACAACAAATACAAAGACCGTCAGTCTCATCTCCAAACCTCCAGGGTATCGGGGGCCCAGAGGACCTCTGCTCCACCAAGGCCCAGAGCCCTTACCAGGCTTATTAACCTGCTTTCCAACTCAGTCTTCTTCCAGGACCTTTGGGCCTCTAGAGTGCAAGTTTATCCATCAATCCCTGGAGGTTGGAGGGTTGGGGGTGGAGTGGGGGGGGGGACTTTCTTTTATGTGGTGCCGCCTTGTTTGCTGCTGTGGGCCTCATTGAGGTTAGCGGATCAAACGAAGGAGTTATGTTTGAACGTGTGTGCATGTGAGAGAGAGAGAGAGAAAGAGAGAGAGAGAGAGAGAGAGAGAGAGAGAGAGAGAGAGAGAGAAATACAGTTAAAGATGGTTTGGTGCATTAAGTAGAGGGAGACGGATGGAAAGAATCTGTGTTTAAAGAGGTGATAGGTCTTAAGAGAAGATAACAAGTGGGTTTTTTTGTTTAACAGGTCTGGTATTCAGGGATACAGACAATATACACCCAAATAATTCTAAGTTCATCTGCACATATACTACAACATTTTTATCTGATGGAAAAAAGCCACACAATTTCTGTTGGAACCATAACTTGGATTAAGTGATTCAAAACAAGAGAAGTGAGGAACAGGACTAAAATTACAGCCTAAGCACCAGGACTCTATACAATTACATTGGAAACAGTGCAACATGAAACACACAAACCTTGAGTACAGACAAAATGCCTATCGCTCTGAGGTAGGAACCGGATCCTTCACAAACAGCAGTGGATCCAACAGGAGTGAAACTGCCCTCCAACGACCTCAGCTGAAGGCACTGACAGGTGCACAATAGTTATCTGATCCACTAGCATCACTGCACAAGACCGTTCATATCCTACAGCTGGAACCGATGCCCTTTCATGATGATAATCATCAACCTAAATAACAACTGATAGGTTACTACATTTATCAGTGAGCATGCATTTCTGGCATTGAAATAAGCTTTAAAGCCTAAATATCTGACATACAACATCACATATGTATATGAAGTCTGTCAATCCAATTCCATTTTCTTACTTTTACCCATGCATGGACACCAACATGTACCACTATATTATCTCAATTTGAGAGTTAAAATGATTAGACAATAAAAAATTGTTCCTAGTTTCAGCTTCTCAACTGCGGGCATTTACGGTTTTATTTTGCCCTATGTGTTGTGATTCCGGGTGACTATTTTGAAGCCATCTGATTTAGGAAATTGTAACGAGCATTTTCTGACATGTTGCAGATAAAACTATTAATTGATTAAACAAAAAAATAATCAGCAGATTAATCAATAATAAAAAGAATCATTAGTTGCAGCTTTGGTTATGTTGTTAGATTTACTTCTTCATTGTACAGCTCAGATTTACCACATTTGACTTCATTTTTTGCTATTATGTGACTTGACAGTCTCAATACTCTTCCACAGATTCTCTATTAGCAGACAAGGTATAGGCCTAATATGGTAACAGCAATTATACTACCACCTTTTGTGAACACACACACACAGAGAAAGAGCAGGTCAAAAACACAGCTAAGTCAATATAACACATACACAAGCTGGCAGTAGCCTCGAGTGTAGACATGTAGATTTGTGACCGAAAGGTTTGACGATTCTAATCCCAACACTTTTACTCCCCAAACAGCCATTGCAGAAAACCCTTGAGCAAGGCACTTTTTGGAGCAGGACAGTCACATTTGTCTGACAGGTTTTAAACAAGTTTATAATCTAAAAATCTGAATCTGCAGACCAGCCCAAACCTCACCATATGAGACAGACGAAAACTCAGCCAACAGCAGCAGGAGAGAAATGGCAATGTGGCCATAATTCGTGAGCAGTGCTCACTCAAAGCACTTTACTGGAAAATAAAATTACTCATTCTGATATTTAAAAAAAAACAAGAATGTCAACATTCATGTAACAAGTAATTACTGATATCCATAATTACATGTCTCCACACCCATCTTACTTATAAACCAACAGGTAAGAGACACACACACACACACACACAGGCTGTTTCCCACCATGAATTGTCTGTTAAGCTAAACATTCTCCTGTTGCCTTCATTACCGGGCAGTAACAGGAATGAGCGTGCAGACTCCAGCAGGGCTTAAAGAGATTAACCATTCTGTAGCCGTATGAAATAATATTCCTCATAATCCCCTCTCACTGTGTGGCATGGGAGGATCTCTCTAAATGTGCTCTCTTGTTCTTTTGCACACACACACACACACACACACACACACACACACACACACACAAAACAGCTGGATGTCTAAAAGAACACCCTAGAATACTGATGTGTAGGATTATACTCTGTGTGTGTGTGTGTGTGTGTGTGTGTGTGTGTGTGTGTGTGTGTGTGTGTGTGTGTAAACTTTTAGGCGAGCATTTACACTATCCGATCCGAACAAATAACAGTGGGACCAATAACTATCAGTAAATTGTGATACCACTCTCGTTATAAATACACCGATGTGGCAACATATTCGTTTGCAGAACTGAGAAACAATGTCTCTCATATTCTTCAGCCATTTTTACTCAACAGCTGTTCTGAAGTGAGGAAGTCAAGTTAATAGCTCTATTTGGATGACAGCACATCTGTACATGACTATTATTTGTGTTATTAACAAATGTATCTTATGGCACTTTTTCTTACCGTCTCATAAACATGGTATCTATTTTCTATACAAGTGGTCTTCTATTTAAAATTGCACAAGCTGCAACAAGCCCTTCAACGTTTTTTTTCCCGTCAGGCAACTTCCATGTTCAATAGACTGAATCACAATTATATAAGCACCCCCATTACCTTTGCAGCACTGTGTCTGTCACCATCTGTTTTCAGCATGGTACAGAGGAGATATAGATTGCACAACAAGTGGTTTGGATTTTTCTGCACTGCTTTTCTGCACTCATCCAAGCAGAGAAGAGAAGAGAAGAGGAGAGAAGAGAAGGAGTAGTGAAAATGACATTATGCATCATGACAGAGAGAGATTGAGAAAGACAATTTGAAATTATAAAGTACATAAAAAGGGTGGGGAAATATGAGAGAAATAAGACATGGCAAACAAGTGAATAAAGGCAGAGAAACATATACACCTCCTGAGGCTTAATGTGGGCAGACCAACATGACAGCAAGATCACTCGACACTACAACTCACACAGACAGGAACAGGCCATGTAAATAGCACTTGAGTAGTAGTACTCTGTATCACTGATGTATGGAAGTTTTCAGCAGGACAAGTAAGTTTAAGTGCACACGTGTACTGTACATGCACATACACACAAAAACACACACAATGAGGTCTCTGTGGATGAGGCAGACAGCTAGAGCTACTACAGAGGAAGATTCAGTAGTCAACAGGGATTCCTGTGTAGAGTATGTCATACTTCACAGTGACTTTCTCAGACACACACATACACACAGCATGCAGTGATCTGGGGAGACAGACTAATGATGAGCCTAGGATCTGCTTCAGGCAAGAAAGGGAGACGTTATGCCCTATTTGTTTTAAGTAATTAATAGACAAATTAGCAAAGAAAATAAATTGACTCAAAACACTGTGTGTGTGTGTGTGTGTGTGTGTGTGTGTGTGTGTGTGTGTGTGTGTGTGTGTGTGTGTGTGTGTGTGTGTGTGTGTGTGTGTGTGTGTGTGTGTGTGTTGAACTAAAAGAAAACATGTGCTGTATTTCTTCAAATTGTGTTCAGCTGCAGGCTCAGATGTCCAAACCAAATAGGCCAGAAAGACAAGAGACAGGGAGTATTTATAGTGAAACTTGATTTGCTGATATTCTAACAAAATATATGCTAATATGCTCTATGTCACATCATATCATGAGAATTTAAAAAAAGAGTAACACAGCAAGAGAAAGAGCAAGACAAGGGGACAAGGAGAAAACACTACACTAAAACACAGCTGACAGTCTTTTATTTCATATGTCTCATAAGTCTTAGTGACGACAGTAGATAGAAAGACAGAGACTGACAGGCCGCACGACAGTCTAAGCAATTCATTCTAAACCAAACAAAGGATTTTAGAATATTTCTATGTGACATTAGAGTGCTGCTTTAATAGCACTCAGTAGCCATATTACACAAAGAAATTTAAAAAATGTAACTGCTTTTTACAAGAAAATGGGACCAGATTGATCTAGGTATCCATCGGGTAACCCTGCACATTTGCATGTCACCATTTTATTCATTTATTGCAAATTATCTTTTTTGTTGTTTGTTTAGAGGCATTAAAGATGTGCCAACTTAATTAGTACTAACCAGCACAGCCTTCAAAATATCAAGAAGGCTTGTGGGAATGTGGGTCATGTCCAGTTATTTAAATATCTCACATGACTCCAAAAAACAACAGCAGCGGCCAATTATAGAATAAATATAATT
Organism: Sander lucioperca; assembly: GCF_008315115.2. NCBI lineage: Eukaryota > Metazoa > Chordata > Actinopteri > Perciformes > Percidae > Sander > Sander lucioperca. The sequence continues at coordinate 16,835,741 of NC_050191.1, forward strand.
TGGCACAGAGCTGCCAGTCAAAGCTGAAACAACCAAAACCACATACTGTATTTGTATGCGTACATGTGAATTGTATGTGTGCAAGGGAGTTATGCAATAGGGGGTGGGGTATGTATACACACACAGTATATATAATAACCTAGGTCAACGTGTTGACAATGGACCCTTTGACCGTTGGCAGGAATTGAGGACAACAGATTGTGTCGCCCTTCTCTGACACAAACACACAGAGGGCAGGGCGGTGACCAAGACAGAAAATAAAGCTTTCTGAAACAGAAACAAGTGCCAGATTTATTCAAAACAGAACTCTGCAATTGTATCATTATAAATAAGTATGATGTCCATCAATACTACCACTAATTGGATTGAAGGCCAAAGTTAAGGGTCTTACAAGCCACATTGAAATTTAAAGAGAATTTGTATGGTGCTAGTGATAATTATTGCCCCACTCTGTCTTAAAAGACTCCCAGAGGCAATGATAAACACAACTCTCACACAACAGTGACATAATACCCTGCCCCCTACCATCACCATCTCCACTAACCTTGCTGATAGTTGGCACACATGTCCAACTAACTCAAATCTGGGACTTTTCCATCACAGATCTGGGGAAACCTATCTGCCTTAATCTAGGGGTGGGAATCTCTTGGCACCTCACGATTCAATTCGATTCTGATTCAGAGACCAACAATTCAATTCTGCAACAATTTTTGTATTTACATTTCCATGCATGATTTAAAAAAATATACATATAAATCTGAGTTTGCTACTCAGAGTTTGCTAATCACTTCCTAGACAAAGCAGCTAGACAAAGCTTAGATTTTGACATATACAGTATTTGTTTTAATGAAATATTTTGTCTACTGAGTTTTTGTTTTGTAGTCATTCCATGCTTAAGCCTTAAACATGCTTGTGAAAGTCACCTTCTCTCACAGTAATCTTCCATGTCAGAGGCTCAGTCATGTTTAAAAGGTGGATAATTGGCTTCTTAGAACATGAAACATGAGGTGGTCAGATGTAATGTGATAAAGTAGATAAATAGCCTATATGTGTTTTGCCTAATTATTTTATGTATGTCTTATCAGATCATGTGTATATACCAATTAAATATTTTTTTCCTTTTGGCCATTTTTGTGTTTTTTTTTCCTGCACTCTTGCCTAAACTCTAAGTTGTTGTCCATTATCCCATCCTCTTTCAGTCACTCTGTTTTCTGATTTGTACATGTCTGGAGACAGTAACTTTTAAATAAAAATCAACACATAAAATAAATCGATAATTAACTTACCAGAATCGAGCATCGAATCGTTCTAGAGAGAATCGCGATGCATCTAAGAATCGATTATTTTTCCCACCCCTACCTAAATCCCAACTACATTAACCTACTTTTTCATTTACTTAACTTTCTCAACTTTCCTTTAATGTGCTTTGACAGAGCGAGAAGTCTATTTCTAAACGGCCAATATTACAAGCAACCAAAGAGGAGAACAATTGTCATGAGTCATGAGTTGCATAGTCTCGCATTGCCACACCTTCCTCGACAGCGCTGCAGAGGAAGGTTTGGTTAGTCCACACAGCATCCCGGGATAGGAGAAAAACGTGCTCTGGTTTATTGGCATTTCTTTAAACCAATCACAATCGTCTTGGGCGGCAAAACACGTCGGACGCAATACCGGTGCCTCTGCAAAAAAGCCTCGGGAAGGAATTTCTTTTGGTGGAATGTGCTCGTTCAAAAGTTGTTTTAGTCGTGCAAGAGAAAACTCATATTGGACAGATAGTTGGTTATAGTTTATAGTTGTTTATTCAGCTGAAGAAATTGTTGTCTAATGTTGCCAATGTTTATAAGACTAAAAATAGGCTTGGAAAGATCCAACAAACAGCTGTTTCTAAGGAATTATCTGCCAATACAAATATAGCCGCAGCTCCACCCCAACTTCTCATCTTCCCATGACTGATTTTTAAGTGCAAATATTCAGTATGATCCCACATTCAACTGTTGCTTATTATGTGTGTGTGCGTCTGTGGGTTGTTAAGTGGCACAAGTGACAGATGTGGCAGAAAAATCCCTGTTTATTTTTCCTGACACGGTCATACAGTCAGAGTGTATCTGAGCGTGTCTGTGTGTGCAGTGTTTCCAGGCCTTGAGTGCAGTAAAGTGCAGATGCGGGATAACAATAGCCTTTATGTTCTTGTAAGATGAGCTCCCACCTGCTGCAGTGTGTCATTATGAATTTTATGGATGTGTGTTTGCCTGTCTGTCTGCCATACACATCACCGCAATATTATACAGGATGTCTTCAATCCTAACCTTTGCTGCCATCAAAAGTGGTTGTGTAGCTTTAGAGGACATCCTTTGTTTATTCTGTCATCTTATGAAACGTCACTGACTATGAAACAGGTTTACTATAGAGCAGTTATGCTGTAGTTACTATAACCACCCCTGTTGCACTCCTGTGACATTTATACCAACAGCAAACATGGTTTTTTTTGATGTTGCTTTGTGTGAAAAGGGTATAACTGCCTGCTAGAGTAGCTGCCATAACTGTCATAAAAAGCCAGAACATACAATAACCAGGCTAGAGGAAAAATACATCATAAAATGCATAAGGCATTCACTGTAATTCAGACAATGATAATGAAAAACAATAGACACCAGCAACATCCCTGCAGTTTCCTTCACCTGTTGAGTGCATAGACTGTATATAAGAATGGACCAACAGATCCTGTTGCTCTGGACGGAGACCAGTGAAGGCCGTTAGAAGCACTTTTCTGGTGAGCGCTGAGCGTTACTGCGCAGCCTCCAACTGAGAGAGACGACGTAAATGTGCCGTGAGCAACGTGTCTGAAAGTTGTAAGTCTTCTGGTAGCTGTACCAAGAGAAATCTCAATCATTCCCAATCTTGCAGAGACGGAGAGCGTAGGTATATGTAAGGAGATAACATAGGCACAGGCTAATTATTGCTAACTAAAATGCTAGTTAACATTAGTAATTACACTTAAACAGCTAATGTGAGATGAAACTGCCTGCGCGCTTCTCCTGTACTATACGGTAATTCCTCTACTATGCGACAGTGAGTCACGTGGTTATGACACAAACGTTAGCCTATTTTTACAAAAACGTCTGCTACGGAGCCATAACGTGAGATACAAGGTAATTGAGCCTTTTATACATTGTCGTGTTTCTTTAGAAATAAACAATGGACAAATAGAGTCTTTAAACGTTTCAGATGTAAAGTTATTCGCTGTCAAAGTGGCGCCAAAATGAATGGCAGTCAATGGAATGCTAACGGGGGGTGATCGCTTTGTAGCATTAAAATGGCGCCATAGGAGGTTCGCGGTCCGAGGAGAAGCTTACCCCCTTGGTTGAGTGGATCAGATATCTGTAGGCTAGCACATATTATTCCAGACATTAACAACATTTTACTAAGGAAATCGGGCTACTGTGAAGTATGAAAATACATTAATTTAAGAGAAATGTATAAAGCAAGACAAAAACAGATTATAGGAGAGACAAAAAGCAAGAGAAAGATAAAGGGCGAGCTGGGGCCTTGTCTTTCTTGTGGTCAGCGTGGCAGTGTGAGGGCAGACATCAAAGGGCAGAGGATGGACAGAGATGAGCGAGGAAAGGTCTGGAAGCCATATGAAACAACAGGAAGAGAGAAAGGGAAAGAAATATAGGACAGGGAGTAAGAGAGACGGGAGAGAGGAAGAGACTTTAAAACAGAGGAAGGAGGGAGGGAAGGCTGAGGTGAAAAGGAGAGTGAATGACAATGGAATATGCTGAAACATCATGTCACATCTGTGCACAGACTCACATAAACAGTCGAACGCACTCAATTCAAGCTGTGAAAATGTTTTGTCAGATGTTGTATGAGAATATACAATCTCCCTAAAGGCGTTTTTGGTCATTTTTAATTTGCCTGGTCAAAAATTTGGGAACTAAGCAGAGCATGGGCTCATCTGTTCTCTCAGATTTTTCCTAAACTCTGCTGTCAGTTTAGCTCTTGTTTGGCTCTCCAGGGGAAATACAATTGGACCTGAACATCTGGCTATTTTGATAAAACAATAGTTGTGTCTGGAACACAACCTTGACTTGAACTCTGTGACTGCACTCTTCAACTGCACCATTCTTTGACATGTACAGTAATGGAATAAATCTGTTGTAATGCAGCCAATATAAAATCCATGAGCAAAAACAAATGTACATGTACATTATATATTGCAGCTTTCTACAGGTTGTACCAAACGTAAGGTACAAAATTGATAAATGATTCTAAATTAATTTAGCCCTGTTAAATTTAACAGTTTTGAGAAAAAGTATGCGATTCATGCAAAAAGGGGTTTCGCTGGTGGTTAAGCCAGAGAGAGAGAGAGTAGAAGGGCCGTTCCATTCAACTCAACAACTTTATTAATCCCACAAGGGGCAATTCGACAGATGCTGTACCAACAGTGTGTTGAAGAAGATAAATTGGTAACAAGGTAAGTGTGTCATTAATTGTAAAGAATTTTGTGTGTCATTAAATGTTTTTTTTAAGTGTGCTTTTGAGCATATAAATGCATCTACAAATGTATAACCATCCAGGAGACAGAGGGGTATCTCTAGATCCCCCAAGCAGAGGTCACCACAGTGGGAGTTAAAGGTCCCATGGCATGAAAATTTCACTTTATGAGGTTTTTTTAACATTAATATGAGTTCCCCCAGCCTGCCTATGGTCCCCCAGTGGCTAGAAATGGCGATAGGTGTAAACCGAGCCCTGGGTATCCTGCTCTGCCTTTGAGAAAATGAAAGCTCAGATGGGCCAATCTGGAATCTGCTCCTTATGGAGGTCATAAGGAGCAAGGTTACCTCCCCTTTCTCTGCTTTGCCCGCCCAGAGAATTTGGGCCGCCCATGAGAATAAGCGAGACATTATGGCTTGCAAACAGGCAAAGTGGCAGTTGGTCAAGGCCACACCCCCACCCTCCACCTTGCCCCCCCTCTCTCCTCCTCAATAGCATTTAAAGCTACAGACACAGAAATGGCACATACTAAGGAAAGCTCATTGTGGGACTGGCTCTAGTGGCTGTAATTATGCACCAAGGCTGAATTTCAGGAAAGAGACTTCAGATACAGTATTAGGGGACCACTAAGGCCTATATAAAAGCATCCAAAAAGCAGCATGTCATAGGACCTTTAAATCAGGCCTCCCAGGACCTATCTTTTGCAGGTCAGAACTAAACTAAACTAACAATTCATTCATACTACTATGTGCAAAACCAGCCATGAAATAGAGACATTAATTAACCATGAATTAATTATGTGAAAAACAACTGAGTGTCATCATCTAAAGCTGGCAGAAATAATTGATAAGATACACTAGCATATACCACAGAGTGATCTGGTATTCACTGACTTCCTAGCAGCCGCACAGGCTTAACACCACTGCTCAAACCAGGGCTTACACACAGTCAGCCCCACACACATACACACACACTAAATTTAGCCATTTTCTTATTAACTTCACTGTCTCTTACAATCAAGAGCAAATTAGTCCCTGACAGATTTAGTTTTATTGAGCCAAGGAACTGTAGGACAGAGCTGCGCAGAGAAAGCTGGAGTCAGGACATTACATGTGATGATCAACAATTATCTTGTGGTAACACTGACAGACTGCTAAAGGAAATGCACGTGTATAAATACAAAAAGACAAATGCGCAAGAGAGGTTTAGGAACAACATTCATCAGTCATGTCTCCCTCTTTCTCCCTTGCATTTTCACTCCCTACAAGTCCTTTGTGCCCTAGCCAGGGCTTTGTCTACCTCTTGGGCAGTCTGCATGGAGGCGTGAGAGAGGGCAGCTTTATGTATACACACACATACACAGTCCAAGCCAGATGCAGTTCAATGGGAATATCCCTCCATTTCTTGGAATGCTACAGCCCTTTCCCTACTCTTTCTCTCTCACTTTTTCTCTTTCTCTGTCACCCCCATCCTGTTTCTTTTGTTCCTCATGGGTCCAGGTCAACCTCTAGAACCAGGCCAGGCTACCCTCGCTGGAACAGGCCCGGTGGGAACTGACTTGTGGATTCTGGCTGCGTAATGACTGCTCTCTATCCATGAATGAAAGGGACCATGACGGGCCTGAGTGAACAGTGACTAGTAGGGAATTGAGGTGGGATAAACAGTGTGTGTGTGTGTGTGTGTGTGTGTGTGTGTGTGTGTGTGTGTGTGTGTGTCAAACAGGATAAACAGCAATTAGTTATCATTAGTCATGTGATAAGGAACCCAACTTGGATCTCAAGCGGTTAAGTTTCACTGGCGTTATAATCATTACTGAGTAGCACTGTTTATACACAAACAGTCATGGCCAGTGTGGTGCCAGCCTGAGCCAAAATATGTCCATTAACAGACCAATTGTGTGTGTATGTATGTATGTACACGCACAGGCGCACACGCGCACACACACACACACACACACACACACACACACACACACTTGAGAAGTACTTGAACATAGCAACACACACTAAAGATTGGGGAAAGACATACATCTATTAATAACTTAGGGATGGAGGGAGGAATGTACAGGCAGTTTGCATGTGTGTCTAAAGTAAGATTGACTGTGGCCATTAGCAGGTCAGCTGGAAGCATGTGTCCAATCCAGATTGTCTTTTTTTTCTTTTTTTTGCGTGTGTGTGTGTGTGTGTGTGTGTGTCCTTCAGAGCCCCACAGCAGCAGGTAGCTAGTGGGCATCAACATGTATCTGACAGGGATGCCCTAAGTCTCTTCTAACTCCAATTAACCTTCACTAGTTCGACCTACTTTCAACATTAAAATAGCTTACTCCCTATTCAACCCAGTGCTATATTTGGCAGATGAAACATATGTGTTTATTATGTTAAAGGGACACACTTCACTTAAATGTCAAAGTTGGGACATGTCAGTGGGTGAGGCTAAGGAGTCCTCCATTAAAAGGCTATTTAAATGGTGCAATTTTGGGCTGTCCCAAACAAAAGTTGACAATCGTGAGAGAACTAGGGCTGTTCCCTCTTAGTCGATTAGTCGACTAATCGGTCGTTTTGGTCTTAATCAACTTAGATTTCTTTAGTCGATTGTTTTATGCTTTTTTCATGCTGAATGACTTATTTCCAAGAAACGTACGAGCACATCTCTGGCAAACAAGAATTAAAGTGGTGCTTTTGCATGACTCTTTGCGGAGAAACTCAGATTTACAGATCTGTCGATTAAATCAACTAATCAATTAGTCGATACAATTGAATGAGTGTTAGTCGACTAAGAATTTCTTCAATTTAGCACAGCCCTAGAGAGAACTGTGGTGAAATCTTTGGTTGTCAATCAAAAGCAGTCTTAGATCGTATTGTTTGGCAACCAAAAACCGCCTGCATCAAAATCATGACAGTATCGAAAAAAATCCCTCTGTGTGACTGTTGCTAACGGAAGCACGGCAAGTTTGAAGTAACATCTTCTGGTGAAACACATTTCTGCTGATGTTGGCAAAGATGCTAGTGCTGAGACAGGGTCAACAAGCCGTGCTCTTCAAATAACACTGGCGGAGTGCAGCCGGGGCAAGTTTGTCAACAAAACGACAACAGCAAAGCTAACTAGTGCAATCGCTAAATGGGTTGCTGCAGACTGCAGGCCCATCAACATAGTTCAGGACGGGGGTCTTCAAGACATCATTCAGATCGCCACAGGCAACCCATCTTACAAGCTACCTTCGAGGGGAACTATTGTTACGAGAATACATTAACTGTACAACGCTGAGGCAGTTGGAAGAAGTACTTTTATTGCACTTACTGGAGACCACTGGGCATCAGTAAGTAGCCATAACTACCTTGGTGTAAAAGCACACCTAATCGATGACAACTGGCAGCTGCACTCATTCCCTTTGGGCGTGTTAAAAACAGAAGAAAAGCATTTTGCTGAAGCATCCGCTAGCCAGTTTCTTGAAGTTGCAAATGAGTGGGACATAACGGGGAGAGGTGTGGCAAAAGCCGAGTGAGATGCTGAAGGATGGAGAACCTGCACCACAGGCCTCTGGAGAAAAAGAGGAGCCAGAGCCACCAAAGAAGAAGATGGCCCTCCTACTGATGGAATCAGAGTCAGAGTCTGATGATGAGGTGCTGTCCACAGATAAACCTTTAGAGAGGTACAAGGCAGACGCCTGTGTCAGCATGGAAACATGTACACTGCAGTGGTGGTCATCACAAGCAGGTGGATATGATAAGCTGGCCCATATTGCAAAAAGGTACTTGGCTAACACCTGCCTCAACAGTGCCATGTGAGAGACTGTTCTCTTTGGCAGGCAACAAAGGCTAGTCTGCCTGAGCAACTGGTTGAAAGAAAGACTAGACTGTATGATTGGTTGACAGGAGACATGTTGCACAGATGCACACTTTTTCAAGTAATTATCTTTAACCAAGAATGAAGAGACTGTTCCCTCTGTCTCTTCACATACATTATGGCATTCCATTTCTAAAATAGGCCTACTTATTGTTGCATTCATTTGAGTTGATGTTACTATGCAAAAAAACTACAGGTAAGCTATTTGTGACTTTGCAGCAGAAATTACTTTGTAACAGTTGTTGGTTTCTGCTAAATATGTCTGCAGTTCATATGGATGCCTCAACAAAGCAACAAGATTGTTATTGAACACTTGTTTAATAAATGTTAATGGTTGAGATAAGAAAACTGAAGAATCTGTTTCTTTAAACCAGTTTGTCATGCATTTATGTATTTCAAGTCAACACTGCACGTTTACAAGTAAATCCTAGTATTTTAAATTTGTGATTAATCGTGATTAATCACAGCCCATGACTGTGATTAACTTGATTACATTTTTTTTAAATCGATTGACAGCACTAGTTAAAACTATGGCCAAAGCTTGTTCATCGTTTATCTTTTTTCAAAAAATCAGAGCATTGCCAATGGATGACATAAATTTGTTTTTTCCTATTGTAGCTTTACAAGTCATTCATTCAACATGCCTCAAACATTGATATTGTACAGTCTGGCATAGATTGGGGTACAATATTTTATTAAGATTAATACATACTTTATTGATCCGCCGGGAAATTACATTTCTTTTCTTTTTTTTTACTCTGTTGTAATTACACCACCTTGCACAGTGTGACATGCATTGATTCTGTAAGATTGTTAGTCATAAACTACTCAGGATACTGTATAAGTCAGCCATAGCTGAGCTGACCCTTGTTGGCCTGCAGCAGAAACCCAAACCAGCTAAACTAGACTTTATTTAAACTCTTGACTTGGAGAGAATGACCTCCGACCTGCTTCCCTGGACTTCAGCACAATTGGATTAACAGTGGCATGAGACAGTCAAAATACACACAGAGAGGAAGATCCCATTTGCCATCATGTCCCTGTTTAAACTGCCAGATGATTACTATGACTGCATCAGGCAGACAAACAGCAAGACAAGACACTACACACCCACACGCTCACTACGCCCTTTCCTCAATGTCAGTCCCCCAGCATATAGGGGCCCCTCTTTTTGCCCCTCACCAGTAATTTGATCCATCTCCGACCTGAGGTTAGAGTAGGAATTCTAACCCACAGTAGTTGGAGACAAAGGAGTGACCGGTCACAGTTAAATGTTTTCATGCAAACTATAAGATGATATGATTATTATCTAATACATTGTGCTCACATAGACCAAGCTGTAGGACTTTGCTCTCATATTGTATTTGACCACTTTTCACCCTGGGCTCCTCTTCTGTCACCACCCTAGCCCAAAGCTGTCCAACGTGGCCTTCCTTTAGGCCATTCCTTTAAATACTGTAAAGGTGATATGTCATGTGGTCTCATCAAATTTGAGGTTAAAACCTATACTAGACATACAGTACAAAAAGCACTGAGGTGTGTGTGTGTAAGAGGAGGCTGCATGCAAAACACTATTTAATGAATGCTCTGTTTCGGTATTAGATATTAACATTCATTCAAATACCCATTCAAAAAACCTCCACCAGCTGTTCTGTATTATGATACATTCAAATCCTGGAGAAATGCGCTTCAAGGACATTTTTTTAAAGACAGGTGTATATGTGTGCAATGTGTAATGAATGTATGTGCAAACTTGAGAGTCAAGCATACATGCCTTTGTTGTAATGAATCTGAAGCCAGTGCTTCTGTCCACCCAGTGCTGGCCTTGGGGCTATGTGGGAGTCAGATCGCTAAGTAACACACTACATTCCAGTCTACTCTCTCACACCTTGTCATCAGCTGCTAGCCTCCACCTCCAAAGCTTTAAAAATGAACTCCCAATCCCACCTAGGACAGCATCAAAACTTCAGGTATAGATAATAGGAACAGTCCAGTCATGCAATAACACAGGGGATTAGTTAAATGTCTGGAAGCTGTCACATAGCAGGCACCCACTAAACACAGCTTGATGAAGTATCAGCCAGTGTGTGTGTGTGTGTGTGTGTGTGTGTGTGTGTGTGTGTGTAATCCATTGCTCATCATACTACATGCGTCGGGGAACTGTCTGCTCAGCTTGTCATTTCCCTGCAACCAGTTTTTTAATCTGTGTGTGTGTGTGTGTGTGTGTGTGTGTGTGTGTGTGTGTGTGTGTGTGTGTGTGTGTGTGTGTGTGAGAGAGAGAGAGAGAGTGAGTCACAGTCAGACCAAAGGCTGGGTGAACAGATAAAGTAAAAAGGGGACAAAAACAAGGACTGATTCTGACTCCGAACTTAAATCCTCCTCTGTCACCAACGTTCAGAGGAATTTGGGCTTGTCTTTTCTTTTGAATCCTACTTTGCAACATATTTCAGAGGCAAATTAGATCAACAAAGAAGCCATGCAGGGAGTCAATGGGAAACACAATCCCTTAACTACTATGTTTAATTGACAGAACCACATAACAACCCATTAAATAGGAAGCAGTGGAATAAACTAGCAGATATTTACTCACTCAAAGGCCCTACTACAGGTCTGTATCAGAGCAAACAAAATGACAGGCCTATCTCTCAATCTTTATGTAGCTGGCACGTAACCATAGTCTGAGTTAATATATAACCATTGTGGGTGAGACTACAGGTAGCTTTACAAGGGCAGCAAAACAAATCACATATTGCAAAAGTAAACACAGGCTGCAGCAAAGGGAATTGATTTTCCATTTATCTTCGAGTTGACCAACTTTGTTTTCATGCATAAAACAGAAAGAAGAAATGGGGGAAGAGGGTTGTAATGCCTTCTGTGATCTCGGTGTCCTTTGAAGACCTGAACACAGATGGTGAGTCCGTTGAGAGGAAATCCATCATTTCTGACGGGACTCAACACCCCTATTAACATAAGTCCGAATCACGACAAAAATACAGCCATGTGTCACCAGTCACTCCTCCCTGGTTCTTTCAATGGGCGAAATGTGACAGTCACCTTGGACCTGACCAGTATCTCTTCACACTAATGATTATGTCATTATGACAGAGCAGAAAAAGTCAAAAAAGAAAAACGCAACTCCAGATTCAAAGTCAGACATCTCAAATGAAAACTTATTTTATATTTTATCTATTTCTGTCTGGAATCCATCTGTGGAGAGAATTCATGGTACAGAAGTATCATTGTACCATATACATTCATAATATACATGGGTCCTAACAAGAAGATTATAGTGACTCCTCTGATATATCCACTATATTACTACAGTAACGCACTGCTATGGGGTCAGGGTATTAAATATATAACGTTAGCCTAGCACTCACACTGCACACTAACAGTTACCAACAAGTCACCAGCACTGCAAACTTACGGATTTTGATTTTCTTGGGATCAAACTTGCGGACTTCACCCTGCAGCCTTTGCAGCCGCCCCTGAATCCTGCAGGATCTTCTGAACACCATCCCTGCCTCCATCTCGATGCCCAGGAAGATGTCGCTGGCATGTCGAGAAAGGTCGGAAAGTTGGTGAATTATGTTGGTCAATGTATGACAGCCAACCTCATCCAATGACGAGAACAACACGGGTTTTCGCAATTTGCGTTTTCCGGTTTCTTCCCTTGGTATCCAACCATCCCTCGCCGATAACCTACAAACACGCCGCGGCTCAATGCTCCTCTGATGAAAGGGCATAATTATTTCATACCAATAACTCCAGCGGGACCAAAAACTGTTCGCGCAAAAACCTCACAGCTTTAAAACAAATCCAAGACGCATCGTCCTTTGGCTGCTATTTTTTGCGAGGCAGTATAATCCCTCAGTCCCGCCATATTTTACTTTTTCAAAGCATGGGACTTTGTGCTGCTGTACACTGGAGACGTTGCCTCCCAAAGTCTATTCAAATTCAACCAGACACAGTGCAGGCTGGAGAGAAAAGAAAAAAAACACAAGGAAAAGTCGGTAAAAGTACAAATAAAAACCCGGAAAATACTACAACCACCTGTAGCAACTGGAACCGGAGCCAGATATACAGAAGAGCCTTTACCTGCCTCCCTTCGAAGTCAGTACAGCAGTCGGCTGGAAAACCTGGACCGGGTTTTCTCCAAACGGAACCGGTGGGACTGAGGCGACCAACAAACTGAGAAGTTAGAAGAAATCACAGTGTGAGGCTAAAGTCACTATTTCATGAATGCTCGATGTCAAATAACCTTTCATGTTTAATCCTTATTTTATGGCAGTTCTTATAATTAGGGGTAATGAAAGATAGCTATTGCCTACCTTTAGTTGCATTCATTCAATTGTATAACATGTAATTGAAGTAACATATATTGCCAAATTGAGTACAATTTAAGGTTGGAGCAAGTTAATGGTTATTATAGCTAGGTCTTTCCACATGAAATAGCCTAATAACTTCAGAGTAACGTTAGGCCTAGCCAGGGCCGGCTCTAGCCCTTTGGTTGTCCTAGGCGAGATTGAGTTTAGGCAATAGCCGAGCTACACTACACAAATGCTGACTGAACCCAGAAAACCTGCTAAAATGCTAAAAATAACTTTTTTAAAAGATAGTTATCCTTTGGAGTTTTTATAACCCTAATCAAATGGAGAAATAATGACGTTAAAATTAAATTACCTGTTATTGGTGTAATGGAGACACTATTTTTTTCTAAATCAACGTAAGCTAACCTAGCGTTAGCAAAAGTTACAGTGTACTTTGAGTTATTAATGCTATAACATTAGCTAGTTAGCAAGCTAGGTTAAGAGTTCAGCTAACGTATATGTAACGTTACAGCTAACAGCGGAGTGTGGGCATTAGTGTTATCTGGTGAGTGACTCTTGAATTAGTATTGAATGATCCACGAAACACCCAAATTTACAAATTAAGCTAGCAAAAACAAATGCATAACATTAGCGCGTTCATTTTAAACAAAGGATATGTTAGCTCATACCTTTTAAAATAACCCTGGAGAACACATACTCTAAACACTTGTGTCTGATTGATCTGTGTGTGTGTGTGTGTGTGTGTGTCTCATGTTTATCCAGGCCCTGTGTGCAGTCCACCGCCTGCCATTCCCACCATCGATCTTTAAATTCCAAAGAGCAAACTCTCAATAACATACCTTTTACCCAGCTCAGCTTTAAACCTGTAAACTCGTGGCCATGGATTATTTTGAAAGTCTGGCTAACAATGTCCAGTTGTTAAAATGTATCTCTTTAGTATTTATTGTGCCACCAGTGTCTTTAGGTGAACACAACAACTTATGTGACATTAAATCCAGGCTAAAAGTAGTTCCCCTGTCAATGTTTTTCTCATTAGTCAACAAACTGTGAATCTTCTAATTATTCTCCTGCTGGTATGTACACTGTGGCAACAGTTTAACATTACTCAATATAAAGAGTGTACAATGCTAATTAAGCTGTCTTCTGAACATATTGAAGGCCAGGAAGATTGTCCTGTTATCCTGTTAAACATGAGTAACATCCGCATTTCTCCTTCCCTCAGCACAAAATGTGTTTAACAAGAGAGCAGCAGAAATATGACAAATTCACCACCAGCGGAAAAAGGAACTAGCCAATACTGTTCTTTTGTTCCAAGGCCATTTTCAGTGTCCTCACATTCCTAACATTGTCTCATTCTGTTTAAATGTAATCTTCTTGAACTGAAAGTGGTCTTCCACTTAGTAGCTGGTTGACAAGGAGACCAATAGACCTTTTTTCACAGTATGACATATCAGGGGAAGCACAGGTGGATCTAATAAAACTTCAGCCTTAATTACTGTTATTGATTACAGATGTGTTTTATTCCCAGCTGACATGCCAAAATATTTGCTGGGAGCTAGGCAGTGAATGAATGAAAGGTTTGAATGTATTAAAGCATCATCATAGAAAATTAAAATTATGAAATTAGAAAAGTACACTTCCCAATTCTAGAGAGGAACATAAGTTTAATCAGGATTAAATATATGCCCAAAAAAAGATCTTGCAACTCATAAGAGATCCAAACAAGTCAAAACAATACAAAAAGATGAGCTTCTCGGTCTGTCATGTCAATAGTCTTACAGTTGTATACTTCCTACAATTTGTTTTGGATCATTGGGGGTAAAGTGTATACATATCTCATTCACCATATTTTACAGTGCATTGATTCTCAAAACCATAGCCTTCTTCCACATTTAAAAACCCATACATAAACTCATTTATAGAATTATTTACATACAAGGCTTAAACAAGTCAACTCAAACCATTTGGTGAGCAATAAGAAACTTAAGACATCACACATCAGAACATACGGGAACTTTCTTAAACTTCATGGCTTGGTTATGCCATAGTGACATTTGGTTAAACAAATCACTGAATGGATAGAAGGCAGGAGTGGCCTCTAATTAAATAATATGATAAACTAACACTCAGCAAGGACATTGGGCATATTACTCAACTTGCAAGTTATTCCGCCTGTGTCTTTAAAGTTTGGTTGCATACACACACAAAAATGTACAAATACAGATCAACAAGTGATAAAGTGAAACCAAATGTCTCTGAAGCCTACTGAACACATTGCACACACTGCTTATAATGCACCTAGGTGGTAGGTACACAAAGCATGTATACGTAATGTCAAACTAAACAACAGAATAAATCTAAAGTATGGAAACAAATGAACTTAAATTGAATAAACTTAGATGTCACAACTGAGTTAGTAAGCAACCACATCACCAAACACACAAAAATAAATCATCTCAGTTTATTCACGACACCTTATTTGAGATGACAATTTGAGTTAATTCAAAGCAGGAAGAAAAACAGCAACACTATTTTGTGTAATGTATTTTGATTTCTGAGTGCTGCAGAGATGTAACAGTGTGTTATGACCTCCAAAACATGGAATTTATATTGTGTATGTGCGTGTCAGAACTGAGTACAGCATCTCCAAACACACAATGATAAACACAAAAAACATCCCAGGTAATATTAATATAATCTGTCGTAATACCAGCTCCTTTTTTTCTTGATTCTATCATGAAGAATTGATAAGCAAAGGACAGTGGATGATTTAATGTAATCAGTCATGTGGAAACAGACACACCAATATAATATTTGTTAGAGAAAGGGAGAACAAATTTTTATTTAGTAATTTGTTTTAAAACTTCTTGCTGTGTATCACACAGAGATGCTTGAGTTTATAAAGCCAGAGGGCCTACTTTTCCATGTGCGTGTTATGTTATACTTACTCCTTTAACATTAATGACTATTTGGAGTTCACGCTAAAACATGGAATGACTTGCCAGTCCTTCATAATGTTTGCCAGCCCAGTAAACTCTATTAAAAAAAACACTACTCATGGTGTACTCAATGTGTCAATCAGATTGTATAAAGAAATAAAGGTGAATGTCAGGCTGGTTTTGTGTGGGAAATAAGCCAAAAAGAGCACTGCTTTCACTAAACATCCTCTCAGATCTTCATATATGCATGGTGGCTGGGGAAGAGAATAACGGACTGCTATTTAACAAAAAAAAGATGATTAAGTGCGCATACAATGGTGTTTATAATGTGTGTGAGAGACTTGGCAAAGACCAGAAGCTCTCTGTGGAACAGAGGCATAGTGTTATGAAGTACATTTGCAATATAATTTGATTTTCAACATTGTCTGTGTTCTTGTGGGATTAACAACTACTGTTACCACCAAACAGGAAACGTTGGCTCACAGAGTGCTGGACTTGCCGGGTTTCCGTTCATGGTTATGAAAGCGTCACTCAGGGCAGAAGCAGCCACAAGGCCACGTTGGACAGCTTTGGGCTAGGGTGGTGACAGAAGAGGAGCCCAGGGTGAAAAGTGGTCAAATACAATATGAGAGCAAAGTCCTACAGCTTGGTCTATGTGAGCACAGTGAGGACAGGTGGTGACTATACAACAGGAATACACACTCCTCTTCCAGGGGCTTGATGACAGGCTCTAGCATGGGTGTATCTTGGGACACGCATACACATACAGTACATACATATTAGTCCAATCTCCAAACTAGGGCTCCAGATGTGTCTCTTTGTCACCCTCTGGTGGTTTTGTCCAGATCTGGTATCACTATCTCTTTCTCTCTCTCTCTCTCACACACACACAGACACACACACACACACTGCGATCGCACAAATCTCCACCTACACCTACACACACACACACATACATAGGAACAAACACTCCTTGGCTCCCCTGTGTCTGTATTCAGGCTTATCTGGTGTAGTAGACTCTGTAATAAACACTCTTGGAGCGCCAGAGTGAATAGGAGTTGTCAAACTTGAGCAGGTAGACTCCGCGGCCGGGGTACTGGTGGCTACCGGCGTACACCTCCTCATGACAGTCCCGCCGGTACACCGGCACAATCTCATCCACCTGAGGCTTCCCTGCCTCCTTCTTCGCCTTCTCCTCCTCACTGGGAGGATCACCTGAGGACACAACAACAACGTATCAAGTTGCGATAGAAAGCAGGAGGGATTCACCAATGAGTCTCATCTTTATATATCACACACACACACACACACACACACACCTCCTTTTAACAGCTTGACTATAATTATGCTATCAAATATTGAACAAAACTTGCGTACTACGAAATACATACATGAGGTTTATGACCAAATGTGGCACAATCTCTTGTGCAAAACACAGTGTTGTGACACTAAACATAAATACACAACTGGTTCTCCAGCAGATAGTCAGAAGTGAAGTTTAGAAGGACTGGCATATCTGCCAAAGCCTAATTTGTACAGTTACTTTAACTAACAAAAACATACCAATTCTACTGTACAATATTGCCTTAATTATCTTAACATATATTGCCACAATTCATTTCTATTCACACCACTGCACTGGTTTTCACCAAAGAACACAAGCAGGACTTCTTCTACCCCCGGGAAAATTATGAGATGTTTAACTATGGCGTAGGAAAGTTCTGAACTTGAGATAAGAATATAATATTATCTGAAAAAATAGTTATTCATCTCTCAATTGGCCAATGAGTGAAGCAACAGAAACAAATTGATAAGCAGCTGCTACTGTGGCAAAGATGGAACTAAATAACCACCATGACTTTACATGTCATTAAATAAGAGTATGTTGTATACTGTATATTATCCATAGCAAATGGCTCTGAACTTAAGATCTAAAAGGGACAATTATGACCCAACTGTACCATACTAAGGGAACAGCAAAGTTCCATTTCCAATTCTTGGAAAAATATTTTTAGTTTACATCATTATAAACACATTATAATAGGAGAGCCTACAATCACACACATCATGGTAAGTAAAGCTGTTTTTTTGTTAGTTTTTTTAACAACCACCACCTAAAGTCAGAAACACTGCAGGCTTATTCACACAGACTTCCCACCAACACCTCACCTTCATCTTCCTCGTCCTCATCACTGGACTCCGACACATGCACGCTGACCGAAGCAGAGGCAGCGTCCGTCCATTCGAAGAAGACCCCGAAACCGATGTCATAATAGTCCGTGGCAAACTCCCAGAACAGGTAAGAGCCCTCCTCGTGGGTGGGCACACGCACTGTCACCACCTCGCCACGCCCCACTGTGATCACACTGTCTGCGTCCTGCCGGATTTTCTCCTTGAAGTCCTTGATCTGTGGCCGTGTCCACATGGAGGGAGCAGCTATGACTGGTGGAGAGTCTGCTGTGATCAAAGCACAAGAGACTTTTCACAATCTTTTGAAAAAAAATCTGCTAATTCAAAAACACACACACACACACACACACAGTCACTTAGAAATGTCCCTTCCACTCCATTACAGACAGAATACCAGCTGAGATCAGTTGCATTGTTTTTTTTAACCAGGGCAGCAGTTTTCAGATTACATTATGTGCTTACATAATTGCAAAAGGGTTCTGCGCAGCCTCCAACTGAGAGAGACAATGTAAATGTGACGTGAGCAACATGTCTGAAAGTTGTAAGTCTTCTGGTAGCTGTGCCAAGAGAAATCTCAATCATTGCAGAGACGGAGAGTGTAGGTATATGTAAGGAGATAACATAGGCACAGGCTAACTATTGCTAACTAAAATGCTAGTTAACATTAGTAAATAAACTTAAACAGCTAATGTAAGTCGAAACTGCCTGCAAGCTTCTCCTTTACTATATGGTAATTCCTCTACTATGAGACAGTAAGTCTCGTGGTTATGACCCAATCGTTAGCCTATTTTTACAAAAACGTCTGCTACAGAGCCATAACGTGAGATACAAGGTAATGGAGCCTTTTATACATTGTCGTGTTTCTTTATAAATAAACAATGGACAAATAGTCTTTAAACGCTTCAGATGTAAAGTTATTCTCTGTCAAAGTGGCGCCAAAATGAATGCAGTCAATGGAATGCTAACGTCGGGTGATCGCTTTGTAGCATCAAAATGGCGCCAGAGGAGGTTCGAGCTCTGAAGCGACCCGACAACCATTTGAAATCAAAAGCTCATTTCAAGAACAAAGCTAAATCTCCAGCGGGAAAATCCCTCCAGGTTACCATGGAGGCAACGACAAAATCAATAGATGCAAGGCGTGACTTTGTGGAAGATTTTGTTGCAACATGTGCTGAAGCTGACATACCGCTAGAGAAAATGAAGAGAATACATCCGTTTCTTGTTAAACATTGCAAGCAGGGAGGTGCGCTTCCAGAAAACGCCAGCAGCCTCAGGCAGACCCACCTGCCGCGGGTCTTTGACCAGCACACTCAAAAAGTGCAGCAAGAGATCCGTGGAAAGAAAATCTTTGTTGTCGACTAAACCTCTGACAACCGAGATCGCAGTGTCCTCAACATTGTTATAGGTGAGCATCCAAAGCTTTTATTTAGGTTATTTTGAATGAGCTTTGCTGAATATATTAACAGTTTAAATAAAAAAGCTGAATTGTGAGTTTGTGTCACTGAGTTTTTAAAGGTCAATACTGCTTAGAAGTGAAAAGAAATCAAGCAAATCCGAAAAATCCGAAAGGGCTAAAAAATAAATCCGAAAACACGGAATTTGAAAAAAAATAAAACGGAATTTGAAAAAATAAATAAAACGGATTTCATAGGGCCCTAATAGTAGGCTATCCATCCATCCATCTTTCCTCAAAACATTGTTTTGGCAGTGAGCAGCCAGCCACAGTGGGTTGATTTAGCCCAGGATGTATTGGTTTTGGAATCAGACCAAGGCCTTGTTCATTACTGGTGTGAGTGCTTACTCTTCTGTAAGCACAATGTGTGGTTGGAGGATACCTAAACCAGCAGAGTATCATGTTTCACTTGTTCCAGCTCTTCTCCTCCCTGCCCTCCAGGTCACATTAAAGGCAGTTACACACCAACCAGACGGCCGACTGTTGGCAGAAAAGGCAGTTGGACTCATCAGTCTCCCCGAGTTGGTCAAAAAAGTGGCTTGGAACACACCAAAGCCGTATACGTCTCCATAACAGCAGGCGGCGCTAATCTGTATTGTCGCCCAAAAAAATGAAAACCGGCAGCTGACTGGACAAACGCGTCACATGGATCTGGCTGCTGCTTCCGGATTTTGGATTTTTCAAACGGCCATTACTGGCGACTCATTCAGATTACAATCTCATATTGTACTAAAATAGTTCACCGAAACGTGTTTCTGAAAACATTTTAAGCGAGAAATAGGCCATGCAGTTGCTGAATCTGTCTTCATTTCAGATCGACAAAGGTCAGTTTAAAAGATTTTCGTCAGATTTTGAGAGGCTTAGTCACGCTCATCCTGCTTGCCATTTCCGGGTGAGTCCCGACTGCCCTGTCTCCGACTGAGCATGTCAGGTCGGCCAAAATGAAGGCAGACAGCTCCTCCAACGGACGACGGCACGGATCACACCGAACAGACTCGAGTCACTGACCTCGCCAGACTGTCCAACGGCTGATTATCGGCTCGGTGTGTAGCTGGTTTAACAAGCACACATCAGATAATAATCAGGTTTCAAGTTTGATATAAAGTTTGTTTGTTTGACAGAGAGCTTTCCCGCTCTGCCCTGTAGCCAATAGCTACACAATAAGGAAAATGTAGATTATTTCTGCATGAAGTCAACTCCAGTGGTTTATGGTTTTTAAATGAGAAACATTTACAGCCCACCAACCTAATAAAGGCCCGTTCTCTGAGACCTCCTCTGCCGGCTCAGGCTCTGGCTCCCGGTCCATGCTCTCCGAGTACGAGTCCGACTGGCCTCCATTGACTGTAGGGGTTTCCTCGCCAGCAGGTGGTAAAGCTGCACACAACGGTCCTGCTGCTGAGGCGGGGATGGGTTCACCACTATTGAAGCCGCTAGATTCAAGGGTACCCTGCACCATGGAATCAGCCTGCTTCTGTAAGGCCGCCTGGGACCAAAGGAATACAACACTGAGTCAAGACATTCAAATTCAAACTAGGGGCATAAACCAAGAATGTTATGTTTGATTTAGTATTATGATTTAGTTCTTTTACAGACATTTAGACTTGGCCCATGACTATTTATCAATGTACTGTCCATCTTTAAAAGAAGATGTGCCAATACCTAAGCTTCCAATTAATCAATGAAAGTCCATTCTTCAGTTAGTGATTACATAGTACCTGTTGCTGTGCCAGCTGGACCTGGTAGAGCTGCTGCATGTACTGCTGGTAGTGCTGCTCCTGGAGCTGACGGATGAGGCCAAGCTGTTGCTCTGGGCTGTTGGGGTATTGCTGAGCAGCATACTGTTGGAACTGCACTGCTGTCTGCGCATTCAATGCTGCCATTATCTGTTGTCTGAGAAATAAAACACAGAGGCAGAGTTGGTGAGAAAGGAAATACAGGAAATGGAGAGGAGACACTGGTTGGACAGTGGAAAGTTGGAGGGTTTTAACATAGAAACAAGAGTGATAGTGAGTAAGGAGCTTGTCCTCTGTTGAACAGGGTTCAGCCGATCACTGACCCTGCTAAAGTGCCCTGACTGACAATGAATCTGTCACAGCTCCAGAACTAAAAAGATAACACCCCTGTAAGATATCAAGGTCAGGGAAGTGCCATGGTCATGTAGAAGTCATGCTGAAGTCAAATGTAATGTATTGCAAGCACATTAATGCAAACACACAGTGATGTAGACACACATACTTCTGTTGCTCAATCCGTAGCCTTTCCTCCTCTGCCTGTCTCCTTTCCTCTTCCTCTCTCCTCAGCCTTTCCTCCTCCTCAAGCCTTCGTCTCTCCTCCTCCTGCCTTTGTCGCTCCCTCTCCTCCTCCTCCAGTCGCTGTCGCTCCTCTTCTTCTTTCCTGGGAAAGACCAAAGTAATGTAGTTTATTATAGATTGTGCAAACTGTCAAATTCACAAAAAATACACCCTCAGTCCTTAAATGTCCACTATTTCCCCTGCTGCTTTACAGTTTGATTGGCTGCATATAAGAGTCTTTATTTAGACACTGTAGCAATGGGATGTCCCTCAAGGGAACTGAACCTGAACTTACCTTTTCCTCTCCTGCTCCTCCCTTTCGATCTTGTGTGAGGTGACGTAGGGAGCGAAGAGGTTACAGCACTTGTTCAGCAGCTTGACAAACTCCACCATGGCCTCCTCCTTCTCCAGGTTACCCAGGGAGGCCCACTCTTTTCTGCACACAGAGCGAGAAAGAAGGGGAGATGATTGTTTTACAATAAAAAACAAACCAAAACAAGGGACATTTAAAATGGCAGCATTTGTAACAACCATTGTTTCTTTAGAACATAACAAGGAAAACTTAATTTCTACAACTAGATTTCATAATTTATTGCAAATATTTGTGCAATTAGTGAACCCTCAGTAGATTTAAAATACTTAAGTGTGTGTCAATGAAGCAGATTGTCTTACATTAAAGGTTTTCATACATTTTTAATACATAAAAGGAATGACAAGCACATATGTGTTTAATCGACTAGATTTACACACCAAATTGCTGGAATATATACCAGATTAAAAGTCACATCCACTGGCACACACATAAAGATGTCTGCTGGGGTTACCTGCGGTCATTGCCGAGGACATCGAAGAAGCCGACCTCCGGTGAAGCATCAGGATTATAAGGGCCCAGTAACACCTGTTTGTGCAGAGCCACCAGTCGGAGCTTCTCCTCATACGTTGGGTGGAAGGCCTTCCCATCTTTATCTGAGAGCAGCAACGTGGAAGCAATGAGTTTGTATTTATTTGTTTTTTATGTCCATCAGTGAAAAGTGCTTGTGAACACTACAATACACATTTGTGTCTTAGTTTAACATGGAAGTAGCAACAATAGAAGCATATAGGGTATATAGAACACTTAATAACATCCTCACGGCAAAATGACTTTAATCACAGTGAAAGTATGTAATCCGGGGTGAGGCAAGGATCAGATTTATGTATACAAGCGAAGATACGCAACTAGACCTAACCCTCACTGACTAACAATACATGACTAAATATTCAAATCACAGATTACTATCCACCAAACCTGTTTGCACAGTCATCACAAGTGCTTTGCTCCAATAAAAACAGTACAAATGTGCTCAGGATGTTTGCAAAGTAACAATTTACTACACCTTGTGATAAAGGCAAGGTGAGCCACGCAGGGCAGGATAGTATATTTATATATTTTTTTATTATACATTTCTTCCAAGGCTGACAAGTTAGATCTAAAAGGCTGATACACTTTGGATACACTGTACTGTTTTTGACTTGCTTATTCTTGACAAATATTACTTAATTAACTAAAATAAGGCCTTGATCTTGAAACTAACAATGGATGTTTCAGTATAGCTGCCTGGTTACATGTGCAATATTTAAGAGATGACACTGATGTCAATTGTGTCTTAAAAGTGACGCTATTAATACAGAATGTCCAGGTAGAATAGCTTTCCAGTTTGTATGCATGGAAAACACAAATACAAGAAATCGCGTTGCACTTTGTATTGGATTTCCTGTTGGAGTAGCAGCAGGGAGTTCTATGTGGATATGAGGAGGCAGTTAAGCTGTAAAACAGACCAGTGGTCATACATCCATTAAGTATGATTATGGATCGGTTGTATCCACAGGACTAACCAACTCCTTCAGCACAGCAGAAACCTGTCTTAATTCATCAGATAAAGATTTGTGTATGCAACTGTTATGCTGGCTCCCTTCAGCCGCATCAATGACAGGGCAGGGCGTGTTTAAAGCTCCCAAACAACTCACTATGAGCCACCATTCAGTTAAGATGGATAGCTTCTTACATTACAACTCTTAGCTTCCTTAGCTGATGAAGCAATCGCATGACAAGCTAGGTTATTCTTCCCAAACCCAAATAAAGGTAACGTTACAAAGAAGGTAGACAACACCAGGCAAACAGCCGGATGGAAATGTTTCAGGCCACACAGACACAAATGGACTGCTCGGAAGTGCCGAGCTTATTTTATCTGTTAGCAGGTGTGGCTACTCATTAGCTATGTAGCTAGCTAATGTAAAACGTTGCAGCTGACAGCAGCAGCCCCGGTGGTGACAGCTAACGTTAGCATTCGGCTAACCTCAGCCAGCCAGCGATATTCCTCACAATTTAACGGTCGGTTCGGTCATTAGCTAACTGCTTCTATACGTTCAAGCTGTGAGATTATAACAACCGTAAAATACCTTTGAAAAATTTAAGGCCCATTCCGTACAGCTCCAGCAAAGGAAAGCCCCATTTTCTCTCTATCGCAGATTTGTCTGTCTCTCCATCTTCGCCTCCCGCGACACCCGGCGTATCGGTCTCGGGTTCCGCGGGTTTAGGGTCAGGCTCTTCGACCTGGATCTGCTCACCCTCCGGGTCAGGACTAAGAGTGAGGCCATCGATAGAAACTTCGAGCCGGCTGGAAGTAGCACTGTCGAGGTCGCCGCTCTGAACCTCTGTCGCCATCATGTAGACTGTCAGCTGAAGCGGCCACGTACCTACTTCCGTTTAGACTTAGCGGAAGTTCCGGGAGATTTTTTTTCCTTCGCTGTAAATAATGACGACGCTTTAACCGATAGGAGAAAAATTACGGATTCGTTTAAATGAATGTTAAATTGTTTACAGTAATCGTATTTGTAATTCACTTTATTTTACCCAGGAAACGTCACAGTCACACAACAAAGTGGCCATTTTCTATTGTGAATTGTATTACTATATGTAATAGTAAAAAGCAATAACTACTCATTTTAGTATGGTTGTAACTGTTAATTAAACGTTAATACCCCTGGCAATAGTCATTCATACACACATACATAACTATGTCTTCAAATATGGCGTCGTAAGGTATTTTTTACTGCTGAAGAATTAACATTCATCTTTGCACGTGCACGATAATGTGCAATAAGAAATAGAGATGCTGAAGAAGCCAATTACTTTAATGTTTAACATGATGTTTTCTTTTTTATAAATAATATTATAACTCAATCAATTCTGACCCACTCACAAACGTTGTTACATGTGACATTTATTTGATTTATTTTTATTTCACTGTCTTTTAAATGAGCTTATGCTTATTTGTCTACCAGGAAAAATTGAAAGATGATTCAAAAAGATTCAAAAAGAAAGATTCAAAGATGAAACATAGAATACATGACGAAACTACATAAAACATTATAAAATACATGTAAAATACAGCTTTAAGACATTTGTCTGGATTATATGGATATGATACATTCTATACATTTTTATTTTACACAAATTAGTGTAGTGAATTCGCTGGAAAAGTTATTTGTGCTCTTGGCTATAATTTAGTGGAATGGGTGGGGATAAAAGAATGTTTTTTTCTTTCTTTTGTAAATATTAATCATAGCATGACCGAGACTCGATTTAAAAAAATAAATAAGGATCCATTAAATTAGATTATTAAAGCAGAAAAACAGAATTGTCAGTGCTCTCTAGTGGACAAACTAAGAAATAGAGACACTGTTCCAGAATGACCTCAGACATATCTTTGGAATTTACTGACATTTCTTGTTAAACCAATGGCAATTTATCTGCAATAAGCTAACAGCGATTGTTGATGTATCAGCTGGATGATTTATCGCACCAGCTCTAATATGAATTTATTTACTTTATTGAAGTAATGCTCACACTTCTGTGCTTAGAAGATGTGTACATACAACAACAACAATCATCATCACACTCAACTACTGTTTGTGATAAATGCACCTTTACACTGAGCCCACATTTCTGAAACTAGGCTATAGGTGTACTAAAATGTCCCTCAAATACACAAAGACTGAACTCATAACAAAGGCCCATAAAACAGCTGGCATTTTAACATATACCAGCAAACTTGTGAGGATAATTTGTCTGTCTGCAGGTCAAATGTATAGTGGTCACGGGTCAAACTGTGGATTAAACAGTGGTCAGACATTAAAGGTGTGAACAAGCTTTTGTTTGTGTCTGCAGAGTCAGCTGCTGGAAATGGCCAGTAGAAATCCCACATTTTTTTTTACTGTTTGATGTTTGACAGTGCAATCTGTTAACTACAATACTGTATTCCAGCATGGATCAACGTAGAACTGCATTATTTTAATTTAAATTAAAAGTCAATGTCCTATCATGGGCTGCCAAGCTAGAAATTATGACTTGATACAAACACTAAAAGCAAAAGTGCATTACAACAATGCTGAATTCATATTTTTCATTGGCCATGGCTGAAGAGCTTTGTGGCCACAGATGAATGTATTAGGCATTTACTGTTCATTCCAGCTCTCAGAAAACATTGTCATTGTCCATTACAAAAGATCAGGAACTTCAACAGCCTGATTTTAGCATAGCAATCTGGTCTGTGCACACAGGCAATACCCAATTAGGGCTCTCAGACAAAGCAGCCTGTGAACTGTGAATGTCGTTACCAACAAGCACGTCCTATCTGAACAATGCTGTATGTGTCAAAGTGCAGAGATCAATAAGTGCTGTGGATATGAGATGACACAATGGCTGTCAGGTAATTTTCCCACAGAGATAGACAAGAAAATAACCAGAGAAAACTTTTTTTCTTCCATGCAACATGTCTCTTTCAGGAGCATAATGACTCATACAATGTATTCTACTGTGACTTAAACCAGTTACAGATGCATCCCATAAATCATAGGATTGAAGATGTAGTAAAAAGTCTGGCAATCACTTTATTCTGCAATCATGTCACCCCACACCCAAAGTAATTAAATATTATGCATGAAATTGAACCTATAGCCTACTTACCCAAGTAAAGATTCATTCTGACATGAGAAATAAGCTTGGACTCAATAGTACATGTAACCATTAAAGCTCACTCTTGTCCAAATATGTGTGAACAAATTAGTCTGTCTGTGGTGCTACCTGACCTCTTGACTTGATCCCCTGAGAATCAAATGAAGGTGACCCATTCAATAACAAGTGCCCACTCCAGAGTACTTTTGAACTGAGGTTTGTGTATTGAGATGGACTTTGTAGCTACTGAAAGGGGACAGGAAGCATAATTCCCTACATACATCAATGTGGAGGAGCAGACCTCTAAAGACCTGAATATTTATGAAACATAAACTTATATTCTTTGACATTTAAGCCTAAAGGAAAAACACTATCCCCAAACAAACTTACAAACCTGTAAGCACGTAGGTCTAGATGTGGAGCCACAGTCAGAATACAGGAATTAAATGCATTTTGAATGATACATCCTTTACATTATTTGTAGTTTATCTCTGCTATACTAATAAAATATACTCAATATAAATACTCTGTATCATATATTTCATTATGTAGCCTACACAAATTCCTGATGCTTGAGAATAGGAAACTGGCCACATAGTAGCCTTGCCGAATGGCTTTTACACTCAGTTGCTGAAATATGTGGAAATATTAAATATTCTTTGCAAAAAAATATATAAACTTTGACTGGATATTATTATAGAGGCTACAGCAGAAACATCTAATAATCTCCTAGTGAGCTACTTGACAGTGGACAATATATTTTTCAAAAATGTATTAACTTCGATTATTAAGCAACAAACTGCATCCCTTGTGAGTCTCTAACCCGCGTTGAGGAAATAGCCGTTTCCGACTGCCTGTCTTTGAAGGCTGTAGGTCCATTATTGCTTCATCCATTCCAAAGCGGATAAATGTTTTCACTGCCGATGTGTATTGAGCATGCAGATTCCATTAAAACCCCTTTAAAGAGACCCGCGGCCGCTCCACCGTACCAGGTGTGATGCCTCACACCTCCAGCGGCCTGCAGACGTCTGAACCGTGCGGCCGCTGCAGTGCCAGCCGGCACCGATGGTTGCCCCATTCACACATACAGGCCGCATCACCTTTGATCGCGGGGGGATTTAAAACCCCGGCGAGAAGCAGCACAGGTCTTAAACTCAGTCGCTGGAAATAAGACGTTGAGGGCCATGTCTTCAGTTCATGGGAATATGCGCGTCGGGGAGCTGAATAATTTCCAGATGTATCACGAGGGACCTCTGCAGATAAACAGTTTGGTGAACTCAGGTAGGTGGCTGGCAGCGAATGTATCCTTTTGGGACAAACTGTAGCCTGTAGTAGCCTACACCGCTGGTCACAGTAAATAACGGCTTTACAGCTGCTGGTTCTGTAGTCCAGTAGGCTATGTTTCTGTGACTCCGATTTAGGCCTATCGTTATTATCTTAACATTCTGTACGTTTTCTTTTCAGATTATGGAGCCCCAGACGTTCCAAACTACTTCAACCCTGCAAACTCAGTCCCGAGGGCGGATAAATGTGTGGCAATACTGACCCACAGGAGAAAGAGGACCAACTTTACCCAGCAGCAAATCGAGGTGCTGGAGAGAGTTTACTCAGACACTAAATATCCTGACATCTACCTGCGAGAAAGACTGGAGGCTCTGACCGGGCTGCCAGAGTCCAGAATTCAGGTAATGTCTAGTTTATATGATAAATCCAAAAGTGTGGGATGATTTTTTAATAGGCTACATTTGTTTAAAAAAATAAAGTTTGTGAATATTATCACACCCAAGTTATTGTACATTGTTTAAACTGTCCTCACGTTTTCTGTCCACCTCAAATTTCAGGTGTGGTTTCAAAACAGAAGGGCCAAGTCTCGTCGCCAAGTTGGCTCATCAAGGCCCATGAAGGCCGCAAACCCCCCAGCAGCTGGCCCCTTCAGCCAGCTCCAGAGCCGGATGGGCCCAGAGAGGGGTAATTATTACAGTCATATTTTTGTTTTGGGTTCATATCCACTTTTTCACTCAAGCATCAAGTGCTCACTTGTAGTTTTTTTTGTCCTTCCAGTCACATTAGGCTATATAACGAATATGGCAATTTGCTGCTGAAATATCTTCCTTAATACACTTGAAGTTACCTGAGTTTATATATGTAGTTTGAAAACGTATCTCTCCAGTGTAGGGAATAAGCGAAAGAGCAATGTAAAAACACATTTATTTTATTTCAGAGCTAATGGCTTCCCTCTTTATCTATTTCAGTGTATGATAGCAATCATGGAGCCGAGGCACACAGGATAGGAGGATTTGGACTGGAGGACAGTTTCCGACCTACAATGCACCAAAACCCAGATGAAACTCACAGAACCAGTATGCCCACCAATCCCAGCGGCTACGAACACACGTCTGTGTCCTGCATCTATGAGAACGGAACCAGAGTAAAGCCTGAGCAGATGCAGCGACTTGAGCTGAGTGTTAATGTCCCGTGCTGTAACGTCCATCTGTATCCCAAGGAGAACGAGCATCATCCCAAGATGGAAGCCAACATAACCGGCGACCAGAGTCCAAAGGTTCTGGTGGAATATGACAACTTCCCACCTAACAAGACCATTGGACCAGAAATGAAAGTTGTGATTCCTCCCATCCCCACCCAGAATAACTTCAACAGGTCATCACCCAAGGATAATGGATGCCACATGCAGTATCCACACGTAAGACGGACAGGGGACAGGTTCAGTCACTTCTCCCCGATCCATGCCACTGAGGTACAGGACTTCACTGACTCAGACTCGGACTGGGAAAACGAGGCCATGGCTGGCTTTGGTGGCTTCATGTGATGTATTATTAGAGCTGATATAAAGACAGCTCCATGTATCATAAGAGGCAGTATTCAGTTGTTTGTTTGCATAAAAGGATAATTTGTATTTATTGTAAAATAGCAATAAAACTGTTGATTGTAAAAAGAAAAAACAGTTGATTGACTATGTATGTTAATAAAGACTTAAAACTACAAAACCAAACACTGCTTTGCAATATTATGTTTAATATAAAAAGACGGAAACATTTATATACAA
This sequence comes from Sander lucioperca, assembly GCF_008315115.2. NCBI lineage: Eukaryota > Metazoa > Chordata > Actinopteri > Perciformes > Percidae > Sander > Sander lucioperca. Next base: position 16,865,345 of record NC_050191.1, read on the forward strand.
TTGCCCTGAGGCACTCTCATATACAACTTTACAAAACTGGAAAAGGAGATTCTCTAGGAAAAAACTGACTTAAATTTTTCGGGCTTACATCAGTGATGCCGGCTTAGTGTGGGGGTTGCAGTAACAGCCATGCCGAATATGGAACTGCTTAGATCATCTTAAGGAGTAAAAGGCATCAAAACCCCAGAGTTCTCCTTTATAAAAATACCAAAATCTCTTTTCAGTGCACACAAAATTACAAAAGCCATTTCTGAATACACAACAGAAATGTTGACAATAGTCCTAATAATCAGAGATATTGTACAATTATCTACAATAAACAATTTTATAAAACATTCTTTAGCCTCCCTGTTCATACCATTAATAGAGCAACAGAACACAACACTTACAGGGGGGAACTTTAGAAATAGCAAAATATTGTTTCATAACCATACACACCTACTCAAAAATAAATAAATATGGACTATAAAAACTGTAAGAATCAATGTTTTGGCACATGAAACCAATAAATAACTATTGAGAGATTGAAGATGTGGATTTGTGGCAATAGCTTAAGCTCTTTCAGATTTGTGTTCAATTGGGTGCACGAACATTTTCATACAATAAAATGTAAAATACTTATGACATCCTCCCTTCATTCAGCACAAAGGGGAGTCTGAGGCAGAACTCATCCAAATCCAGATTGCATGGTGGTGGTCAACATCCACATCCACGCGAGTTTTTGTGTTTGCAGTCTTTGTATCAGTTCAGGTGAAAGCACCATCTCAACAGACGATATGAATGGAGCGCACCTCTGCGTGGTGTGGGTGATGCAGGTACTCAGACTGCATTGGTGTTGTTGGCCGAAAATGCATGCAGATTGCCCAGCTGACTTAGGCCACTCTGGATGTGTGCCACATGGATCTCAACATTATTCTGGAAGCAACTAGAAACACAGAAAAGACAATAGTAAGAGATTTTCAGTACTTCAGACTGACTGAATGGTGATACGGATAATAAAAAAAGGAACATGTTTAATTATTCATGTATGCCACTGACACAGATGGAAAACTTTAAACCATGCAATTCACCATTGTGTGTAGTGAGACTTACGAGCTATCACAGCCATTCAAATCAATGCTTGATAATCCACCAGCCGCGCTGCAGCGCATCCCAGAAGCGTGCGTAAAGCGGCTCTCCGCTCCGCTAAAGATACACGCCAGGTCTATTTTCACACGAGCTGCGGGGCGTTTGGACAGCCGGGCAGGAAGTGTAGCAGCAGGCGTATCCAGTCAATTTACCAAACCCCCCCCCAGTATCGTATACGTCTCCTTTACAACACCACAGACTACGAGAGATTCATCTTGGAGTTGGAAAAACATAATAAGCCATCACAGATCTTTTTTATAAGGACAACGCCAGAAAAGAGAAGGCATGGAGTTTAATTGCAGGAGTGCTTGGAGTGGAAGGTAGATACCAGCTTTATAAACATGTGATTGTTATGTAGAAGTACTTGTAGAGACAATAAAAGCTACAAGTCGGGCAGCAAGACGCTCTGCTTCTAAGACACTCCCGGTGTGGTATGGCGTGTGGCGGAGGATGGAACAAAACCAGAACGCAGCCGGAGCACAGCAAAGACGCGCCCAGTGGGAAATCGGGGTAAGGAGGCGTAGTTAGAAACAGTACAGGGTCTGTTTTACCTGAGGTTGGAGGGATCAATTGATGCCTTGATGTCATTAAGGGAGTCTGTTAGAGATTTAAACTCAAAAGAATTCAGGTCTCCTCCATCTGCCAGACACTGGAACAAAATTGAATAATGAACAGGTTATGAAAGTATTGGTCAATTAGTTAAATATTGTTCAGTGTACATACAAACGCTGTTAAAGAAAGTTCACAACAGGCTTCTCTGATGTTGCAGCAGAATTTGTGCTGACCTCTCTGCCATAAATTACCGTAAATACAGTATGTAACATCCATTGTACATCTGATAATATGATAATAGGAAAAATGTGTGTTTAAACATCCTCTACCTTGATCTGGAGCAGCAGAGCAGTGAGGCGGGAGATGAGGAGTGTGAGGCTGGGGTTTGTCACACTCTGCTGTCCGTCCTTCAGCGAGTTGCTCAGCTGCACCATCTGCTGGGCCTCGTCTTCACAACGCCGCCGCAGCTCTGTGGGATGGTCGGCTGGAACCATGCCCTGATCTGGAGCAAGCTGGATGGACACATTAAATAAAATTCACATTTTAAACAAGGCACTGTTTTTTTTTTTTTTTTTTCCAGATTAGTCTACTATGAAGTGGGATGCTAAGAATAACAGAACTGGGCATGAAATACTACAGTTAAGCATACTTTCCTGTACTTAGCTTCAGGAGCAATAATTAGTGATTGGACTTAAATGGATCTATTGACTTACATCACAGCAGAACTGCTGAACTTCGTGAAGAACCTTGTTGAGATCTTTATTGAGCTGTTCAAGCTCAAGCACCGTGGTAGCATATCGCTTCTGGAAGTCGAGGTCAATAGGCATCGAGTACGACTTCTGAACACAATCATAGTTTTAGTTAGGCTTGATGTATGCATCTCAGAACATATTTAATCGGTTTTGAAGCAACTTTCTTGTTTATTTTTATTACGATGATTGTACCAGTTTCTCTGCCTCTGTGTTCATTTCTTTCAAGTGCTTGATGTGCTCTTTCTTGATCATGAGGATCTTGGACAGCCTCGTCTAGTCATGAAAAAATAAGACAAAGCATTTATTAAAGCAACGTGTCACAAAGGTTTAGGATGTCAGATTTTAGTATTCCATTTAACACAAAGTATTTACCACTTGGACAAGGAACTTGACAGGAAATCCTCCCAGAGTATCTCCCTCAGCACCAGGCAGTTTGTTCCTCCATGGTGACTGGTTGATAAGAGGGTCATTGTCCTGTTATATATTTAAAAAAAAAAAAGATTCAAGAAGAGTTGCAGTATGATGATTTGTTTTCTTAAGAATGAAAGTTCACAAAACTTTTTCTGATTCTGAAAAGATAACACAATAAACAGATTTACCTTTTTAGATTTAGGTTTCTAAATATTGGTGTTGATAAAACTGACTTGATTCAGCGTGACAATGCTTGAACTGTATTTATACAGTAAATCCCACCACTGACTAGCATATCTAAATATACTTTTGCATAAATACATTTAAAAATTCATTTCATTCATTCATTCATCATCCATTCAAAACCATCTCAGATTTATTGGCTGCCTGCCAAAGCATCGGTTGCAGCAGATAAACCAGCATAGCACATATCATTGACATTAACTGAGACACCAGGGACAAGTGTGATGACGCAGCACATGTATATCTGTCATTAGATGTAGGGTTACGGTACCATGAGGACAGGAGTGGTAGCGGACGGGTAAGGCCCTCTAGGCGGAGTCACAAGGTTCTGCATGTAGCGTGATATCCGATGCTTCTGGGCAAAGGCTGAAATGGGCATGGTCTCATTGGGCTCATTGCTCTGGAAAACAGGTTATCAAACTCCTTTAGTATTTAGTAAAGTATCCTTTAGCTATTGTTCATTTTAATATTTCGACAATTTCTTCTTTTACATTTTTTAATGACACTATTTTAATGAAAATAAAATGAAGACAAACTAAAGGTGTTGTGTTGCGTGAGTGGAGCTGAAAGCCAACCGGTAATTCTTACCAGAACTTCGTAGTCAGGCACAGTGTGTGTTCCCAGGCCACTGCGGTCAAAGGTGACACGATAGGTGGCAGCACTGGTGTCCACTGCATCGATCTGCCCTGTGAACAACCCATCATGGACGCCTCGGAGTCGCGCTATGGCACAAAAAGAAAACAAACTAACGAAAACAAAATTTGTACTGGTAATGCTGTTCAGGTCGGTGTGTGAGACATCCCTAGCACATGATAAAAATATGTGTTTCTGGCTCCTGTACTCTTACTAGTACTCTTATGGCGCTTTTCCATTACATGGTACCAGCTCGACTCGCCTCTACTCGCCTTTTTTGGTTTTCCATTACGGAAAAAAGTACCTGGTACCTGCTAACAGGTACTTTTTTTAGTACCTCCTCAGTCGAGGTTCCAAGCGAGCTGAGGCGAGCCGAAAAGGTGACGTGAAAGCGACAGACGGGGTGTCCTGAACAAACCCGCTATTTTTAAACAGTTTAGCCAGCTGTTTTTTTTTTGCTGCCTCCAACTTAATTTGAAACAAAATGTGTCTTCTGGCAACACACACCTTCGACGTTCTGTGTGTGTGTCGCGTTCGGTCACAGTAGTTTACTGCGGCGCCGCTTGTTTACAGTTCTGCGGAGGCTCCAGGCAGAGCTTTTGCCGTATCCTAACTACACACACACGCGGCCGGCTGCACGCACACACCAGCACACAAGTATAAACATCAGGCCACTTTTACATAGGCTACACAGGCTACGGCGAAAGCTCTGCGTGGAGCCTCCACAGAACTGTAAAACAAACTCAAGTGGCCTGATGTTTATACGTGTGCGCTGGTGTGTGCATCGATACGGCATAACAACCAGCCACGCTGAGGCGGTACTAAAATCTGCAATGGAAAACGGACGCACAGTGTGTCGAGTCGAGGCGAGTAGAGTCGAGGCGAGTGGAGCAGGTACCATGTAATGGAAAAACGCCATTACTCTACTTGTTTTTCAGTGCAGGGTCAAAATTACCTTCTTTTGGATTTGACAAGTTTTTTTAATTAGGTCATTTTACTGCAATAATAATAACAACAGCACATTTAACGAGAGCTGTCTGGCTGTTGTAACTGCTGACAGTGGTGCGTGTTGATTTCTGTCCTCTAACCAGTGACTTTGGTTCCTATGATGAGCGGCAGAGGGATTTCATCTGGGAGGTCTTTGCAGTTCGACACGTCAGACAGTTTTCTTTGCTGCAGCAGGCGCATCTTCTGCCTCTTCTGTCTCAGCGCCGTCCGCTCCTCAGCAAAGAATGCAGATGAACACCTAGATGGGACAGCAAAGCATAGTGCTGTTAACAGTTCGTTCAAGTCTTTTGAGGAAACAGTGTTATACAAATCTCAGGGAGAAAACTATTTCACATACATGTAAAATTCTGACATAAATGAAGATGAATGAAAATGGTGTGTAGAGGCACAAAGCTTAAAGACTGCAGCATACCGTCGAGGTTTTCCCATCAGTCTCCTGATTGTTCCCCACTCAACCCGTGTCAACTTTCTTGTTTTCAGGTTGGGGAAAGACTCCTTGAGACACAGGCAGAATTCATTGTCCCCCTCAAAGAGAGGTCTGGAAAATAAAATAATAAGACACAACATAGTTAACAACATTGTCCTACAAACATTTCTGATGAGGTTGCCGCTAACCTCTGCGACAACCCCTCCGCTCCACTCGGTGTCCCTGTCTTTTGTACTGCTGACTCTCATTTGCCTTACAGGATCAGGGTCAAGGCAGAGGGTTGTCGTTATCTTCATGAGCCATACCTGGGCCGGTGTGGTTCTGGCTATAAAAGCTCCTCACCTTGCCACAGACTGTCTGTCTCTCTTCCCTCACCGCAGCCGTCAATTTGGTTTTGCATGCTAAAGACATTCCCACACACCCATTAATAAGTGATTATCTACTTCCACATTCTTTTCTGTTCCTTAGTATTGTTTTTGTAAATAAATGCCTATTCTATGCTTATACCTCGTCTTGGTCTCCCATTCTTGTTGCGGCCCAGGAGCCAGGATTGTGACACCTCTCAACCCATGTTCAAAGTAATTACAGATGATCAAAGAGATCAAACACTGTTAAATCATCTCTGAATTGATTACAATTAATCTGAATTTTAATTGCCGTTTTCTGAAGGTGAAAGTGAGACTTTACCTGTCAATATTGGAATAGAACCATTCATAGATGCACCATTTGTGAGCTTTGGGTAGCTTGAGGAGGTTTCTTAATCTCAGGCCTATTTTCTGGGATGCCTTCTTATCTGGCGTCACCACATTAGAACATTTCTGTAGAGCAAAACATTAAAACAGTCATTCCACATACAATAAAATACAATAAATTGTGCTCTTAAGGCTATGTTCACACTTGGCGTCTTTTTTTTGACAAGAAAAGGTTGACTAGAGCACTAGGGCTAGAAGCTGGCAGCGTTTTTATTCCAAAAAGCAGCAGAGAGCGTCTTGTGTTGCTATAACAACAGCTACTGCTACAGTATCCTAGCTAGAGTGCTATGTGGAGCGGTGCTAACGAAAGATAAAACTAAGCGGTGGAGCGAGCTAGAGAAAGAACAGAGAGAGAGAGAGAGCGGTGCTGCTAACGTTACATTAAAACAAAGCGAGTTCCCTGTACAGGGAGCACCCGGTCATACCATAACTCTCTGTGCTCAGACTCCATTTTTTTCTTGTTGTTATGAAAACGACAGGTCTGGCTACTCTGCTTGTCATTGGTCGACTGTCAAAAAAGCTCTTGACATAGGGCGTTTTTTTTCTTCAAAAAGACGCTCCTCGAGCTGTAAAAAAGAAGCCGGCAGTGGCTCAGGACTTATTATAATATAAAGCAGATGCTGGCAGCTTAAAAAAAGACGTGTGAACATAACCTAAGAAGGGTTATCCTACTCAGATTCTAGCTATCTACTGACTGTTCTCTCCTAGTTGATTAAATTTTTTTAAATACGTGTCAACATTGTGTCTGGACTTTGATTAAGCTTTTTTTTGTAAGTGGATTGGTTTAAATTGTCTAAGGAATAGTAAATGCTTTAAAACGTAGCCACAATTACTTGGATAGATAGAGGATTTACTTATATACACCATATATTACAACTCTGTGCTATACCGTAGAAAACTGAATTCAACATTAACATTTGCTGTAATGTGGTAAATGACTGAATCAAGAATGTAATTAAATAGCCAAATTTGGACCAGTCATGGGCTCTCTCTTCTTTTGCTAATGTAGGCTAAAATAACTAGACATTATTATGGTGTGTGCTTGCTTAAGCCAAGGGTATACATATGTAACAGTAAAACAAATGCGGCAGCACAGGTAGACTCACTGACAAGCGAAGACAGAAGGAAGGGCTCCTACTCACTATGACTCACTTTCATGGTGTGTAGTCTTTACCTGTGGTGTGGTGCTGACCCTCTGGCTCCTCCGAGGGGATCTGGATGGGAGACGCTGCTGGGGTGACTCGTCCTCCTCCCGAAACAAACGGCTCCTCTTTGAGCTCCGTGTGGGCTGGAAGGACAAATGTGGACAGGAGTTTATGAATAGTGCCAATCACGCTCAAAGAATAAAAGCCTTTACATTCCAGGCATAAATATTTGTGTGCATTAGTCGTGTGTAACTTTAAATAAACTGATTTAATGTGCAGTAGGACAAGAGAAAATCTGAACCACATTTGTTGGATTTGTATGCAGAAAATATGGTTTAATTAATTCTGCCATTCTGACAAATTATTTTCTGGTGAGATGAAAATATCCACCTCATGCACGCAGTGTGCTTGGGTTGCTCTGGGTTGCAGTATTTTCTATACCTTCTCCTGAAGGCTGGGACAAGTGTTTCCAGAGGGGTCCCAAACTGCTACTGCCATTCAGAAATACTGCCAACTACGACATAAATTTGCACTAGACGTAGAGACCAGTTACATGTGGAATGCATATCCCTTCCAAATCTGCATTTCCACATCAATACTTTCATATTAAACAACCCCTTAATTACTGAGTAACAGACAATGTCATTCAACTTTTCATATCTGAAGACTAAACCTCTTTTAAAACAGTCACACTGAAAATCATGCCCCTCAAGTCCTATGTTTTTGTGCCATATGTGATAGATCTCTCTTGTAAAAGACATAATACAATTTACAATATAATGCAATTCAATACATTAACCCTGCAAATACTACTTTGTGCAGTTAGTAATTTTCTCCTGCAATTTTAATTTAGACAATGTCTGAAATGGTGTTGATTCCAGTATGGTAATTTTGAAGCCGAGGTTTGCATTGCACTTGATCACATTGTATTAACTAACTTTATGTAATGTTTTTAAGCTTAGCATTCATAATATTGTGTATAACAGAAGCTCCTCTATTGCCTCCTCTTCACAAGTTTTAGAATTGACAAACTAACACCACGTCTCTTACTGTGTCCATTGTGAGGGAGGAATGTCGTCCCCTGGTGTTGTGAGCTCTTGGGAAGCTGTTTTTTTCATTCAGAGTGTTGGACAAACTGCCTTCTATTAAAAAAAAAAAAAAAAAAAAAAAAAACCCAATACATTTATTCCAAATAGTGTAAGGACACCAGATAAAAGACCCCAGTGAGACTTTCTCATTATCAAATGTCATACTGAAAAAATATTTTAAAATCACAGAAGTTGGAAATTAAGCTTCCACTTACAAGTGATACTGGAATAGATAATTGTCTTACAGGTCTTAACACCTTTTATCTTTGCCAATGTGGGGACAAAACTGCAGTGGAAGCAATTATAGGACACTTTACTCCACTGTATCCTAGACTGTCACTGAAAGCTTGTCATTATGGCAAGTCATACAGAAGTCTAATCCAGGGCATACGATTCCTGAAGACTTTTAGTCATGAAACCTTTGGCATGTGTCAGCTAATACACACACACAGACAATATCAAATCAGAATTCAAACAATCTTCATTGACCAAGTATGTTTAGGCATAGAAGGAATTTGACTTCAGCTTTCAGTAGCTGAAGTGTAATACACTTACACAGTGCCAAGAACAAAAAACAGAAACCGAAAGACACAGCCCACATACCTTTTAGACTGACAAGTGCCTCTGCTGAGGAGCCTGAAAAAGAAAAAACATTGGTCTACATCAATTCACAGTAACTATAAAATACTGTAAATATTTTATTAAACATGTCACTGCGATTAAAAAAAGGTAACTAGGCCATGGTCTTTAGTATTAAGTTACTGATACATTTATTTAAGGCTATCAAAGAAAACGTCTACAAATTGTCTATGAGACTGTCCTTTAAACAGCGTAGGGCAGGGTAACTGAAGTTATATAATAACGTTATAGCTAGCGCAGTCAGTTAGGCCTTAACCCCCAATATGAGCTGTCAAGCACGGGCATAACATCAGCTGGACAGACCATATCAACAAAATGAGCTAACGTTAAACAAGCTAACGTTACACTATGTTACAACCAGTAGATTATATTTAGTCAGCATTACATGCACTACGTTTACATCGACTGGAATTACAGTTTCAGCTGTTATTAGCCAAATAACGTGGGTATTTTCCCTTCACCAGCTTGTTAAACCGATACACAACGCGTTACCACGTAACGTTAACTAGCGCTAACGAACGTTAAATTAAATAACGTTATAAGGAAGGACTAACAAAACTATGACAGCCAAAACAGATAGCTAGTAGCTAGCGTGTGTACTTTGGTAATATAGACATTATGGTAGTCCTTTTGTTGTTGCTGCTTACGATCTAACGCTAGCAGACGTTAGCTCAGAGCTAAGCTAACGTTATTTGTTTACCCAGTTGGGCTAAAGTAACTTGCTCAACTCCAACGTTAGCTATGGTTAGCCTCTAATGCTAACAGGCGTTAGCTGACTTGGACAGACCGGTATTTCTTTGCGTCTAAAGATGACTTTATAAACGCTGCCCTAAACTTACGGTATTCATTACATGGAAAAAGATGACAGTCTATCGCCAAATATTTATTGTATCACTACAGGACCGCTGTGTGTTTACAATGCAAAACTCCATGAATTTGAGTTTTTACTCACTCTCGTCTAACAGCTGGTCCATCTCCGCCATCTTGAATTAGCCGCGCCGCTTTTTCAAAGACCTTGTCAAAATGCATTCTGGGTCGGGACGCTATGTGGAGGGCGATTTGAGAAATAAAAATCATATAATTGATCAAACCGATGGTTGGAGAATCACTTTGTATTATATATGCATATGCACACTTATATTCACTTAATATAAATTCAACTATCCCTACAAAATGTTACGGGAAATGCTTGGGAAAACCGAATCATATGCAAAATTGGTAGTCAGAATAGACATTAAGCGTCCCTCCATTGTTTCACGCAGCACTTCAGTTAATGCCACAGATTACATTTTTTTTTTGTCTCTCATTCATTGTTGGGATAGTGGTCGAATACTTTTCTTCAGGTGAAAATTGTTATACCTTGAGTTAAACCACATCCAGTAAATACCTTTCATAAAGAACACCAGCTTCTTTTAAATGGGAAATTGTTAGTAAATACTATTTCTGTGTACACGCAGAAGGGTGTCTAATGGGTCCTACAAGATCCAGCTTCAAGCCCAAGCTCCATCCTGCTGAATCCCTCTAGCCCCTGGAATATTCCATCAGTATCTGACCTGTGCCCTGCCCAAGGGCTGATGGGAGAAAAGCGAAAGTCCTTAAAAGGAAATAAATCAAGTATCTCATTACTTTGAAAAACTTGACATGCAAATTTACATTTATTTCCACACTGAAATCTAATCCAAAATTGATGCACATGCAGTGGTTGAAAATAATTTGCTCACAAACGCAGACATGACATTTTGAGGACTCTCAACATTTTATTGTATTTGGGGTAAGCGAGAAAAACACTAAGAAAAAGGGTGCCATATACCATGTCAGTCGTTTCTCTTACATAATACTTTGCATAAACACAAACCACGTTTATATTTGTTTCCTTTTCTGCAAGGAAGGCAGCTTGAGAGACAAACAAAACAAATATATACACGTCAAACCTTGAACAGTATTTTAAACCCAACAGTCCACAAAATCTTCATCTGAGTAGCTACTGGTTTGTGTACGTCTGCAGATTGGTTGTTCACAACTCAAAACTCCTTTTAAAACGTATAGTAATAAGCCTTATTAACTACGGGTTCATTAAAGAATGAAGTAATAAGATTCTTTTTAAATTCAAGATAACCATACCATGTGAGACAGAAAACTAAAAACATTTTCTGATGTTCTAAACCAAAACCTTTCTATGTAGTATGCACCGCGCTTCAACCACTATATTGAACTTTGATTTCTGTTTCTGTCTTATGAGTAATTCTGAAGTAGGTATTTAAGTACCTAATGCGTTACTAAGAAGATGAAAGGCTGCCAGCTAGTAAACCCGATAAAAAAGAAATAAAGTGACTAGAGATTTCTCAATGACGAGTGTAGAAAGCATCACTTCTTTGTCAAACGTCGAATGAAGCCCAGGCGTTTGGAGGCAACCGTGGTCTTTGTTTTCACTGAACAGGGTTCGGACACAGCCCCTCTCACCACAGGGACGTCTGGTAGTTAAACTTGACATTCAGGAGATACTTCATGTTTACCTGCGCCACATCATACACAATGTACCTGGAGGAACAGCGGTTAAGGAAAACAGACTATACAGATAATATGACGACACATGAGAAATAAGGAGGGAATTTCACACTAAGTACAGACATGAAGTGAACAGAAAAAGATGATCCAAGGTAAGAGAATGAACGGCCCTGTAGAGTAAATCTTCATTTTAAACACCAGAGGTTTCTAGTCCTGTTTTTTTGTGAACGGTCTTTAACTAAACATTCAGTAAGTCTGTTTCTGTCAGAATAGCTTATTTCATCCAGGTATGACAATCCATTGGCGCCTCAGAGTGATCTACATCATGATTAGAAGGTTAGAAATGAAAAGATAAGTTATGCTGAGATATACCACAGAGCTTTCCATATGTAAACAGTCATCCAAGATCAATCTCATTTGGTCTAAATTCAGGCTAAATGTCGTGTTGTGAGAACTTGGCAATAGAGTAAAATCAAAAGCACAGCAGTGACAGCTCAGCTTTTACAAATTAGTGATTACAAATGAATCAGTTTATTCAATGTCAAGAACAATATGTTCTTTGACACTTTTCTACAGACTATCGAATAATAAATGATATGGCAAAGCAGGAAACACTTGGAGTCATATGGGGGCAAAACTATTATTAAATTCAAAACCCAGGTGGTCAATGTTAAAGGATACTCATTGTACAGGAGACTTGTGTCATCAATGTTAGTGTTGACTCCTTTTCCCAGAGGCACTTGCACACCGTCTAGAGTGACAGTTGCGCCTGGATCAGGAGCAGTTCGACCCAAACCTGCAAGAAAATTAAAAAGTTAATAAATGTAAAAAACTGAAGCAGTACACAAACCAAACTTGTATGTATTATTAACAAGAGGCAGTTGAGCTGGCATATGTCCAACCATAATAATTAGTGTTCAACAAAACAAGTTATGCATATATGTCCATTCTAAAATATTCCTCAAACAGCACATGGACAATCAAAATAAAATGAGCAGTGACCCATGAAGTTTTCTCACCTTTAACACTGTGCTTGCCCTTAGGTACTTTTGTTATGTGGGATGCCTTCTTCAATTCATGTCTGCATTAAAAAAAAAGATACATTAATTTATATTATCATCACATATCTTTAAAGCAGAAGAAAAAGGTTGATATTTAGGTTTTCCTTCTTTTTTTTTTTTTTTTTTTAAGAACTCGGAGACGGTCACGTACGTGTTGCCGAGGGCAACCTCGGCCAGCAGCAGGAGGCCTACAGGGTCTGACTGGGAGGTGTGACAGTAGTTTGCACTCTTAGACACCATGTCGGCAAAGTACACACCTTTGCCGAACATGTAACCAGTCTAGAAAAAAAATGAAGCAAAACGGTAATGTAACACAGGACTGAAGAAGAGAACAATCAACTGAAAACATGACAGATATTTATGAAAGTATTACATTGTTGCTTAAGAACAAACAGAGGAGAAGCTTTTGGTTCCCCACAAACTTGAACTCAGGCTAACCACAAACAAAAACGCACCACTGGGGCCTCTGGAGGGGCAATGCGAAGACCCTGAGACATGATACCAGCGTAGTTGGTGGTGCGAGAACCGTGCCACAGTAGCTGGCGATTATGTAGCTCCTCGAAGGGACGGTACCGTTGGCGCTCTCCCTCTCGAGCAATTTTGAAGATCTACAAGATGGGGAAAAAGCCCGGAAACAGGGTGAGATGGTAATTCATGCTGAACAACAAAGTTACAACGGAGAATTGACATATAGTTTGTGAGGATTATAAACACAAATTTATCCAATCTAAGAATTTGCAACAAAGTATTCAAATAAAGCAGTTGTCATGTTAACACTGTTGTTCCCAAAGATGACTTACCTCTTGCACTTCCAGTGTGTAAGTGTTGTGTGTAGCAGCATGGGTGTTCTTAACATAATCCAAAATGATCTTAGCCTCATCTGTAGTCTTGTCAACAACCTGTAAAATAACAAATATATAGCATACTGTAATCTTTCCATACCTAATCTCGTCATACAATGATCATGCTAAACATTGTTCTTAATACATACTCTTGCACACCGTCCATAACAATGAAAGGGCGGAAAATTGGAGTTACACTCCTCACCTCAATCTTTGTTTTAAGTTTCTCATAGTTGATGTCGATGGGATCACTCTCATTGTCCTGGGCCCCTCCTCTCAACAGGCTGTATGCCACTTCAATGTCCAACAAGTTGTCCAACATCTGAACTTTAGCCTGAACAGTGACGTATGTGGTTATGAATTATGAGATCCATTTATACTCCATCTATTTATAAAGCAAGAGAGAATTGTACAGTAGGATACAGTGTTTGTGTCCTTACTTGAACGTAGTCCAGGCTGCTGAGCAGTGGGGGTTTCTTCATACCAAAGTCGTGAGGTATCAGGGTGTAGAAGCGATTGGAGAGATCCAGGATGTGGGCCTCAGACACACTTTCTGACACAGCCTATGATAAAACAAAATGACCAGTATGGTCAAAATGATTAATAAATCATTGCATGGTCAGGGGAGAACGTGCACTACAGATATCTGGTCCAACCACTGGCACAGAAGCACTACTGATTAGGTCACAAAATCTTCACAAGACACTAACTGAATTGAAGGGAAGCTGGCAAAGAAACTGAATGTGTTAAAGTGGATTGCAATGCACCACACGGTACTACGAAGAGAAATCCCAATAGAAAGGTGAATACTGAGACAACCCTTGTGGAGGGGGCTGTTGGTAGCTGACCTGCTGGACTTCAGTGAGGAGAGCGTAGGCACTCTGGATCTGCCTCTTACTCAGCTTTCCAAGGGGCATCTTCTGGAGGTCAATCTGAAGACAGGAAAGGAGAAATAAACTATATAGGACACAAAAGAGTAATGCGCACACTGATGTTCAATAACACTATAAAGTTGAATGCAAAATGTATTTTCTTTACAAAAAAAACCCAAATGGTGCTGACTTGACAGGATAATCGTAATCGAATCGTGAGACCAGTGAATATTCACACCCCTACTAGGGATACAACTATTATTAACAACAGAGGAAAAGTAGACTTAGATTTTTTTATTTTTATCTACACAGTCACAAACAAGTTAAAGTCTCACCTCAAATTCCACCATAGCCTTCTTCATGCTCTCTACATCGAAGATCATCTTGATCAGCTCCTGGACGGGTTTGGCTAGCTTGGACTTGGTGCCGGCGGTTGCCGTCAGCCTCTTCACCGCTTCCTCATCCTGACAAGAAACATGAACACCACAGAGAAAAGCTAAATCCAGTCAGATACAGAAACTAACACACTGTTGGAGATCTCCATTCTAGTTCTGTGTGTTAATGTGTGTACCTGTCCATAGTCAATCTCCAGGGGGTAGAACTTATTGGGATATTTGGTGAAGTTGGAGCAGCTCCAGTCGTTGCCCGTCTTCTCTTTGTAGACACCCAGGAAGTTGTCCAGGGCAGAGTTTTTGTCATGAAACTTGTCCAACTTATTGCCTCCGATGGTGGTACCCACTCTGCCCCATGACCTGAACACCCAGTACCTGCACATACATGAAAGAGACATCTGACTATTCTAACGCTCATTGCAATAATGGTGGAAACAAACACAGTACCACTGCACTGCAGTATCGCAATATTTTATTTTGCAATACTGTATCGATTTTCAAAAACACAATATCGAATTTTTTTTTTTTAAGTTTCCGTGCAAAAATATTCATGTAAGACAGTGGTTCACGTTTATGTTGTGTTTAAACCCCCTACCGCTAGATGGCTATGCTGAGAGGCACCACTAGTGTCCTCGCCTAACAGTGCCTAGCAGTGCCTAGCAGTGCCTGACTTTTTGCTATAAACTAACAATGTAGCTATGGCTGAACTTTGGCCTACTTTAGCATATCAAAATTTGCTCACTAAGAACCACAATCCCAAACTGGCAGTTTGATTTTCTGTGTACTGAATTGTTTACCTAAAGTAAACGTCTTTCACTTTTATGCACATCATATCTTTTTTGAAATATTAGTTTTTCTAAAATTATACTTTAAAAAAATCCCAATATATCGCCTTACGCACAGTATCAAAATATATTGCAATGTATTGAATCGTGACCCATATATACGTATCGTATCGCCAGATTCTTGCCAATACACAGCCCTAACGTAGACGCCCCATAAAGTGAAATGTATGGGTTGTTACAGTTCAAGTTCGTCTAATGCCTCAATAACTGACCTGAATGTAATTTAATAACCTCTGCACTACTAAGTGAAATGATTTTCTGCAACGCTGACCGTTTCTGTACATCATCCTCCAGCAGCTGCAGTTTATAGTAGGAGTTAGTTCCTCTGACAATGTCCACGAGACCCAGCGTAGCACTGTACATCTTCCCGCTCTGCTCCAGGACATGAGCGCTGTTCTCCAGACCTAAGAAATCAAAATCATCAGTCAAGCTACGAAGACAAAAAACACAGAGAACATTTTTTTTCAATGCAGGGCGCTCATGACTACCTGAATCTGGATCCACAGCAGCTCCTCCTTTGACTGTGAGTTTCATCTTCTTAGATTTGCTACCACCTGTAATAGTGTAGATGCAGTTAGTTTTAAATATACACCAAAAGAGTCCAATGCTATTACACAAGTCTAGATAATCCCCCCTCTAAAAAAAAAACCTCACATCAACAAACACTTAGATAAACATCTATAAGCACATGCATTAATAACAGCAATATATATTCTTTACCTTGCTCCTCCTTCACCCTGCCTGTGCTTTTGGTAGCCAGCACTCCAGATTTGGAGGCCGCAGACGGAGCTGCAGCTGGAGCCTCAACTTTGACCTCTGCACCCCAGGGTGAAATGGCATGCAGGGAAACCAGTTCCTGGAAGGCTTTACCCGACGACTTGATGTCTGTGAGGAAATCCTCGGAGACCACGCGCACGCCAGCGTCCCTCGCCTCCTCCATTTTCTTACTCATCTTCTCCACCTCCTCTGTGAGAGCACAAGGAGGAAACAGGTGTGATGAAGCCAGGAAGTTGGAAATGTTACACTGAGGGCACTCACTGGCCCACGTATTGGCAATCCTACATTTGTTTGACTGGTTACTCACTCTTGGTGCTGAGGCAGAGAGAGGCCTTATTGGCTGTGCTGGTAATCTTTCCACCCAGCTCCTCTACAGCCGCCTTTAGATCATCCTTGTTCTTAGTCAGCTTCCCCACAGTCAAGAGTTTCATACCAGTAAGAGGTTTGTCTATGGGACAATAACCCAGATATCACAAAATTATAACATTACAACAATACCACTGTATGGAAGTATTTGAACTATTTGAACATTGGCCATGGCGTCTTAATTTGTTTTCTGTTTTTAGATCTAAGTGCATATTAAATGCATGAGTTGAATTAAATCACAAGCTCAGCATACAGAGAGGATAGGAAATATTTGCAGCATGTTGCCGCCTTGACTAACCTGCAGGTGCTCCCTCTGGCAGTCGCTCAGTCGGTGCACTGGATGCACTCGCCATGGGTTGTGCTTTGGCTGCGGTGAGGGTTTTGGTGGGAGCCTCCTTCGGGTAAACCCTGTCCTGTCGCTTGAACTTGAATTTTTTCAGGAAGGGAACTTCGTGGAATTCCTAAAATGACAAAGCCAGAATATTCCAAATAGTAAATAATGACAAGAATATGTGGCATTTTCTTGAATATTTTATCAAGCTTGCAATGTTATCTACAGCACTCTTTAAGGCCACTCTTCATATGGTTGACTGGATATAATCAACAAGACCTATATGTCCAACCAAAACTCAGCTGCTATATGCAACTATTAAATTACATTACAATGAAATGAATACTGCTCAAGGCTACAGGTGGTGATTTAGCATGGAAATTGCCACCCTATAAAGAACCAAAAGGAGCCCTGAAATGAGGTGACCTACCTTGGGGATGACCCAGTCTTTGCGTATGGGTGTTGTGGTTTTGAACACACACTTCGTCCAGGCTGAGATGTCCCCTGTACAGTAATAAGCATCGCCCTTAAACACCAGCTGGCCCGTGCACTCCTTACAGGCCTCAAGAGCACCAAAAGCCATGCCGTCGGCCAGGCAGTCCACCACCTGTCAATTAAAGAACACACACACACATGTTGGTCATGGAACAGCACCTTCAACAGCATGGATTTCTTTCAATGCCATTTCATTTTGAATACAGTGGGAGTTCAATAAGATGAGGCCCTCTTACATTGGATTCTCCAGAGGGAACATCCTGGCCATTTGCAATCAGCAGCTCCTTCATATCGTTGATTGAACAAAACTTCTTCAGCTTGTCTTTGACGCCCCAAATCAGCTGGCTTTGGTTCTGCAGGTGAACGAATAAAACACCACACACACACACAGTGCAGCATAATAAAAACATGGCCACCAAACAAAATGTGATGTTTACTCCAAAATAGGAAATTAAATGAAAAAAAAGGTACCTTCAAGTGCTCCTCCAGCTTCTTCTTCTCCGCCTCTTCCTCCTTCTTCTGTTTCTTTGATGGTCCATCCACCTCATCAGCTTTACGCTTCCTGTGAGAGCAAAGACAAGTTCAAAATAGTTTTCTTTTTTTTTTTTTTTTTTATAATTCAGCATGGACCTTTAAAAAAAAAAAAAAAAAAGGAGGATGAAAAAACATCCAAATTAACTTCCTAAATTAGGCCAAAAGGGATACTGGAACAAAACTGAGATTTGGAACAAACAAGCCTGAGTCTGACACCTTTATTCATTAGGCAAATGCATTAGGGCCCCATCAGTTAATGGACACACACACACAAGCAGGTACATGTCTCCACAATCCCAGGTGTCAATGCTGATATCATCTATCCTGCCCTGACAAGACATATTCATTAGCCTCCCCATGAGAGCAGAAACACACCAGCACACACACAGTTAATGACCATCCAGTAGCAGTAGCAGTTTCTGTCTGATCCTTTGGAGGGCAAAAAAAAACAAACAACCAGGACAGACATCCCTTATTAGTCAACTACTGAAATCAAGACGGGAGAAGGGAAGTCTATATAGTAGCGTCCTCCAGATTTGTTCAAACAGAAGTGTGCATGTGCTCTTTAATGTGTGTGCAGTATCAGGATGGCTGCTGTCAGAATAATGACGAGGGAGTCGTACGTTTCTTGAGTAAGAACACGGTTTTAAAAAAAAAAAACCATACGGCTGTAGATTGGTGAGTAATTTTACTGCTTTCTTGTATTTCAACGACCCACTGAGCAATTAGGCTTGATTTCTAACTTCAATCTCATTTCTTTATTTAGGGAGAACCATGGAGAACACAACTGCACTGTTGACCCTCTACACTTCTCCTTTCCTGCAGCCTTTACGAGACTCCTGGACTCCTTCCTCCTCCAATACCACCTCCTCTCTTCCTTCGCCTCCGCCTGCTGACCTGGTGATTTCCCCTAATGTGGCGTACATGGCGGCTGAGCTCGTCATCGCCTTTCTCTCGACAGTCGGCAATGTCCTGGTCTGCGCTGCCGTGGGCCTCAACCGCAAGTTACACACTGTCACCAACTACTTCCTGGTCTCGCTCGCAGTCGCTGACATCTGTGTGGGCGTGATTGCCATCCCCTGTGCCATCCTGACGGACATTGGTTTACCACGCCACAACCTCTACCTGTGTCTGCTCATGCTGAGTGTTTTAATAATGTTCACCCAGAGCTCCATCTTCAGCCTGCTGGCAGTGGCTGTGGAGCGTTACGTGGCCATCTTCATGCCATTCCGCTACCAGGTCCTGATGACGCCTCGCAACGCCGTGCTCGTGATCCTGACCACGTGGCTGCTGGCCTTTATCATCGGGCTTGTGCCTCTGATGGGCTGGTATAAGACACCACCTGAATCAGGCAACTGTTTCTTTGTCTTGGTGGTGGACATGACCTACATGGTCTATTTCAACTTCTTTGCCTGTGTACTGACACCCTTAGTGATCATGTTTCTCATCTATGCCCAAATTTTTGTCACGGTCAAGCGGCAGGTAAGGCGCATCGCATCTGAGCAAAGTGGCAGAGGGGAGCGACAGGTGAGAGCTGCAGCGAGCATGCGCAGAGAGATGAAGACTGCCACTTCACTTTTTCTGGTTCTGTTCCTCTTCACAATCTGCTGGATCCCGCTCCACATCATCAACTGCTTCCTGCTGCTCTGCCCACACTGCCCTGTGCCGCTGGAGCTGCTGCTCACTGCCATCATCCTGTCACATGCCAACTCTGCTGTCAACCCCTTCCTGTATGCATACACGATGACAGCTTTCAGGGACACCTTTAAGGCAATTTTCATGTGCTGCAGGACGCTGGGAGACAGAGAGGCTTCAAATGCAGCCAGTGGGGATGATAGAGAGGTGGCGGCAGTTCGAAACGCACACCAGAGCTAAGATCCCAAACACTGAATGTTCCAAACTCCTAAAAGTACAACCTGCACAAAATAATATCTGCCCTTGTTTGTCTCACCCTTCAGTTTTGACAGCAGGGAGCCTCTTCTTAAGTTCCTCCTTGTCTTCTGTCCGAAGTGCGTTGAAACCCTTCAGCTGGACGGCGCTGTATTCAGACTTGAAGACCAGTTCCTCCCTACGGCTCACAAAACACGCAGTGTGGTACCAGCGGTCGATAAGACCCAGCTGGGGCTTCTCTGGGTCCACAGTTTTCTTGGATACACGGATCTGATCCTGAAGAAGAGGATCCCAGAGTCGATAACACAATGGAACAATCTCATGCATGATATATAATATATATGTCAAATTGAATTGATAGCATGTGTTACATTTAAATTGTTTTCATGTGTGCAAATGAATGTGGGTGCTAACCTTTTCTATTTTCTGATCACAGCCTTTGCATGTGCTGCGGTTCGATTTGGCATATTCAACCGCAAAGTCATTTAGTGTCTTCTCTCCTTTAGCTCCACTCTTCTGGTCCCCTTTTCCTAAAAGAAGGAAGTTATCCAATTTTTATTTTCAAGCCAGCCCAAAGTAATCAATGTAATAAATCACATCACAGGCAGTAAATGTATAGATATTGTAGAAACATCAGATGTGGTGATCAGGATGCAAATATATGTCAAACCTCTGTGAGATACTAGAGTATACAGATATGATTCATTTATTTTCTATGAGTCTGTTTATTTTTTCAGCGATGAAGGCAAAAAGAATTGCTGATAACTGATGAGAGAATTTGTTCACTGCTTGCTGTGAGTTGCTGCTGCACTGTCATGTACTGATGTATGGTGATCCATACACCTGTTTGACAGAATATTTACTAAGCCATTGAATAAAACATAGACCCTCTATGTATAAATGTAATACATTGTTTGCCAACCTGAAAAGAAAAGGTGAAGTGAGCTGCTAAACTAAGGAGCCAGAGGCCTGAGATGACATGAAATTTAACTTTATGCAGCCACAATGGGAGTGGACAGTTTGTACATGTTGTGTGCGGATATGAGACATTTCAACAACCCATTAACATGTATAGTAAGTGAAGTACTAAAAGTTGGATACTGACCTCCTGTTGCTCCACCAGTTTCAATGGCCTTTTTGACCTTCTCCTGGTCATCCCAGCGGAGGTCAGAATATCCAGCAATATCAGCCGTGGACTGAGCCGCTGCTCGCAGCCAGAAGCAAGAGAAGTGGTGCCAGTGGGGGACTTTCCCATCAAACATGGGTGACTGCCGGAAAAATAACAAACACAGTATGTTTAAAGTAACACAGTGGTGAAATGGAATGGGAGCATCCGAACGTCGACCATAAATGTGAGATGATCCAGCTGTGGAACAGACCTGAATATGTCCCAACTACGGCTCTCGTGAACGATCTTTAATTGGGACATTTTTCATGGACATTCTTGGACTTGTGAGGTAAATTCTTTATTTTGTATATGGTATGATAGTCCTAAATTACGAACATATTTTCTCATAAAAATAACTTTAGTGTCGAACCTTACGTCAGAAAGAATTTAGCAAAAGTCAAAGATCTTTGTGTGCACAGTGACGTTCAGGTACACTACGATTTGCTATAAAAATGGGTAGGTTAACGGTCTCCATGAAGAGGTGGATCCGTTTTATTGCTTATAATATTCTGGCTATACTTTATAGTATAATGTCCTTCATGTCTAATGACTTATTCTGGTTGGATGATGTTGTTCTAGTTAATGACATTTTTGTAGAGTTTGGGAAGGATACAAAATGATTTTCTTGAAATATAATGTAATAATAAGTTAGTACTCCTCTGAAAAATGTTTCAACACAGGAATGCTACTTTTGCCATATCCACGTGTGCATGAGCATGACACAATAAACAATACATATGACAATTTATTCAAATGTCATAAACAATAAAGTGATGAACCTGTGCCCCTGCTTACTTGACTGGCCTTTAGAGTGAAAAGTCAAGTGATTGAAAGTCTGGAGCTGCTCCACAGGCCATGAATAAGAAGGTTTCTGAGCCTCTTAGTTAATTAATTCTCTGTGGGGCAGGGCAGCGGACAGACTTTGCATTGTGGTAATAATGTTGTTGTGATTTTGCCTTCTGACGTAGATGCTCACTCGACATAGTTTGTTTAGTTGTAGTCCTGAAGTACAACCTGAAGTTACATAAAAATGTATCTGTGAATATTGCTTTCATGAATGGCATGATGCGTAACTGCAAGATTAAGAGAGTCCGACATAAAGAAAGGCTCAGCGGCTCTTTGTGAACAGGATTGTCAGCCATTTAAATGCTAACAAGGGCCTAACCTAACACAACTGAAACCACACTATAAACTACATATTTTCATTCTCCCGTCAGGTTATTAATATTCACTTCATTCTCCGAATAAACCACCAAACTTAAACCAACAGCTAGCACCCTGGTAGTAAGCTACATAACAGAGCAGGTTTCTTCAGATGAACTGCCTCCAGACGTCGCTAACGTTACATTACCTGCACCATGATGGCCATTCTCAGCGAGTCTTTCGCTATGTTTTCTTTGCATTTCTTGCACGATGCACGGCCGCTTTTGGCATATTCCGCTTTGTACAGCTTGTCCTCTTGAGAATCCGCCATGCTTATTTAATATTACAGCGAAATAAAATGAACTGACTGTGAGGCGAACTTTCTCCGGATGTCGAGGAGCCACAACAATCATGCATAGAGAAGAGAAGCCCGCGTGCCTGTAGAGAGAGAAGACATGGGCGAAGAGCTCTCACTCTATCTCTGTTTCCTGATACCAAAACATCAACACAAAGCACCAGCTATGAGCACCAGCAGCTCTCTAAATTAGAGACAGCTAAACATTTACAGTTAACCATGACTTTAATGAGTTTTCTGAAACCAGAGTATCTAAAGCTATGTTGTAAATTATCCAGATGGATGGAGCAGCATATCTACAAGGTGAAGGTGTAGGCCTACATTTGGGCAGTAGGCCTAATGATTCAGTCCCAGACGTGGATTGGTACCCTGCACATCCTATCCTATCTATCCATTAACTACTCAAGTTGTAGACTCAGAACTTGGACTTGAGTTACAAAAAATGTGGACTCGCTAGACTTGAGACTCCAAACTTGATTTGACATGAGACTTAAGGAAAAACTTTCTAATTTGGACCTTGTAAAACACTAAACGATAAAGAATACCTAAATTAGACAGCAGACATTGCATAAACACAAACCTTGAGTATTTAATTTTAGGGCCTATGTATTGATGGTCTTTGTTATGTAAAAAGCGCTAACAGTATAACACAACTTTAAAATCATTTTTATGGTCACTTAACCTGGACTAGACCTCAAGGATTTGGAACTTGACTTGGTCTCCTCATAACTGACATAAGACTTAACTTTGACTTGCCCCAGTCTACTTAAAACCAGCTACAGTCTACTGATCTACATGACAAACAAGATGTGAGTAACCGTGGTGGTTTATGAAGACAGATTTGCTGATTTAGATAAATATATTTAAATATCTTTTATTTAATTGCTTTTAGACAATACATATACTTTCATTAATGAGTGGATTTCATATTTCTCCCCTTAGGCTACATGTTGGTAGTGAGACACTACAACAACAATTACAGGACCACATTTACAGAAAATATAACTGACCAGTTAAAGAAAATAGAAAATTAGGTTTTTTTTTACAAGTCAATTATTTCTTAAGAGAGTGGTGTGGTGGTTTTTGGATTAATGATTAATATCTGCCTCAGAAAAGTAAAGTGAGAGGTTAATGCCCAAGACGAATCTATTTTTCCAACCCTTCCTACCGCGTGATACATCATTTTAAATAGACGATCTCGGAGCCGGCCAAAGAATACCCGCGCGAGTTGCAGCCAGAACTAATCGAGTCAAGAGAAATCGTCTGGCAAGGTAAGTCAGAGGCAGCTGTGCAGACCATGGGTGGTACAGCAGACTGGGACACATCGACACGTTAGATTTTATGAGATATTAATCGGTTTATTGTCCAATCAAAATAGAACAAACTCCATAATATAAAATGTAGTAGTCCAGTCTATCCCTTTAAACAACAAGAAAATATATTTTCACATTTTGCTTTTTTTTTTTTTAATATATAGTCTATATTTCCTGTGGTAGAGGCTGGATATGTTAAAGCAGCACACCCAAGCTGGTTGTGCCTTTGTTTCTTCATTCAGCTGCAACGTGAAGACAGCCATGCAGACTTCATCTGATGTAGCTGATCTGCTCTGCTGGAGCAGAAAGGATCTTCTTTCTGGTTCTGCTGCTGCTGACATGTTACCTTTCACATCTTCTACTGGAGGACACACGTTTTGACATTTATATGCATTATATACATTCCTGACCCTGATATCCAGGGACACTGACAGTCAAGTAACTTAAACACTTAAATTTGACAGACCCAAAAAATGAAAACTACAGACTTAAGTTTAATAGCACATCTTTGGGGATGAATGAGTCAGAATGAGTCATATGCACAATTAAAATGAAATAACACCACATAGATTTGTTGTAATTGCTGGTTTTATTAGCAGAACATGTAGACTAATACATGTTTTTGTAAAAATGGTGAAAAAACAAACATAACATACCTTGGAAAAATGAATCTCACTTCCAGAATACCAAACTTTTGGAAAACACAGCCTTATTTTAAAGGTCCAGCTCAGTCTGTCTGAGGTATAAACATTTTGATCATGATCTAATCATTATTATTAATTAATATGTATTATACACTATATGAGTTTCTGTGTTTGTTTTTTTTGTCCCATAGATGCGCTTGTCATCCTTCAGTTAAAACATAAAAAAAGTGACACAATATAACATATTATTACATCATTATTACACGCAAAACACAACCTTCTTTGTCCTTTGATTTTAATGAATAATGCACATTACAGTAAAAAACACTAGTCAGCATTGTATAGGCCATTAAAAAGTCTATGAAAGGTTGAGCTGGTTGTTTTGAGGTATTTTGGCTTAGAGGTCTGAGAAATTGCTGGGATAACAGCAAAAAACATGTTGGCCTTTGTTAGTTTTGTACAAAATGAACTTAACATGCTTAAACTGCTTATAAGGTGTAGATATGGCAACAGAAAATAGAAAGCAGTGCCCTCAAGATGGCATTCAGACTCACTGTAAAAGAAGCCAGCCTGCCCCTGTATTAGTTTCCCTAAATGTCCATTAAGTACAATACAGCCCAACATATTTGACAGAAAAGCAGAGGAGGACACAGGAACAAAGGCTCTTGTATAGGATTTGGGTCCTGTGTCTAACAGCTACACCCTCTTCTGTTTGTGAAGCTAATTTGGTTATTATGGCAAAGTATAAAACACACAGAGCAAAACTGTAAACCAGTAGAAACAATATGGCTGTGCTGTGTCCTCCACCATCTGACCCCAAAAGTCCCCTCAACATTGATGAGTGCGGGGAGTCAGACTGACCCCCCCATTAGTCTCTCTCATATTTTCCTTTTGTCTGGCCTGGACAAGACCAAACACCACTCCTGCGAGCGTCATGCGTCCTCCTGTCCGTGCTCCCATGCGACCAACATTGGTCCTCTTGCTGCGCATGGTGCTGACAAAATAGGTGCGGACTTTCCCCTGACTCTCGCTCACCTGCAATGACAACAGCAGTCACAAAGTGTGTTAATCCTTTTTCAGTCACCCTCATGGCTTTTATTATCAACACCTCTTTACAAATATGGTTAAGATGCTTTAATATCTACACATTTCATGCATTAATGTCCCCTTCCTGAACAGTGACGCAACTCATTCATCTGTCTGTTGTTTCTTTTCACCAGTAGATGTCTCTATTGTTTTATTTGTCCTGTTGTTTGTCCTGTTGTAGTTTTCTGAGCCTGTTAGCCTGAACATTAGCTGTTTTAGTGTCATAAAATGTCTTCTCTGCATTACCTTCATATAAGAACTTCACTGAACATTAACCTGAACTTAGTCTATATCCACAACATTCCACTTCCGGGATTGTTCAGGTGCCACTGGAAATTCCGCTGGATGTCTTTCGTTTCGGCCGGATGTCCAGTACCTTCCGCTTTCTTTATGTTGGCATTTTAAATGCCGGTGGATTTATGAGGACTATGGTTAACTGCTCCTCAGATCTCTGCATGGTAAATTGAGACAGCTAGCTAGATTATGTCATATCGGAGTTTTCTGTTACATGACTAAAACAACCATTGAACATACATGTTCCACCAAAACAAGTTCCTTTACCGAGGCTATTTTGCAGAGGCGCCGTTGCTCCTTGCGGCACTTAGCACCGCCCAAGACGATTGTGATTAGTTTTTAAAAAAGTAGCATAGATAAACCAGAGCATGTTTTTCTCCCATCCCGGAATGCTGTGTGGACTCGCCTGAACCTCCTCCGCAGCGCTGTGGAGGAAGGTCTGGCAATGTGAGACCAACCTGAACTTAACTATGTGGCTACCCAGTAAAATCAGATCCATAGCATTCTGGAAGACCCAAATGGTCCTCCATTTCACTATACTTAAAGGTCCTATGACATGCTGCTTTTTGGATGCTTCAGGCCTTAGTGGTCCCCTAATACTGTATCTGAAGTCTCTTTCCTGAAATTCAGAAATGCAGAATTACAGCCACTACGAGCCAGTCCCACAATGAGCTTTGCTTAGGACGTTCCATTTCTGTGTCTGTAGCTTTAAATGCTATTGAGGAGGAGAGATGGGGGGCAAGGTGGAGGGTGGGGGTGTGGCCTTGACCAACTGCCATGCTTCGCTCGTTTGCAAGCCATGATGTCTCTCTCTTTCTCATGTGTGGGCCAAATTCTCTGGGCGGGCAAAGCAGAGAAAGGGGAGGTAACCTTTCCCCTTATGACATCATAAAGGGAAGATTCCAGATTGGCCCATCTGAGCTTTCGTTTTCTCAAAGGTTGAGCAGGATACCCAGGGCTCGGTTTACACCTATCACCATTTTTAGCCACTGGGGGACCATATGCAGGCTAGGGGAACTCATATTAATGTTGTACAAAACCTCATAAAGTGAACATTTTCATGCCATGGGACCTTTAAGGACAACTGACAGTAGAATAACCACTAACATTAACAGCCACTCACCCCCTTCACAAAGATTTCTCCACGTAGCTCCAAGACAAAACCCCATTCTGCCAGGACCCTGCGCGTGGCCTCAGGTACCTGGATGCGTCCGCTCACACCTGTACTGTCCATGCGGCTGGCCAGGTTCACGGTTGACCCCCAGATGTCATACTGCGGCTTGGTGGCACCGATCACCCCTGCGACCAACGGCCCGTGGGCAATGCCTGTTTCAGTGCAACACAGACAAGCAATTTACTTTAGACAAATAAGGAATTTGTATTAAATCTATGACACTAGAAACCATCGCAGAGAGCAGTTTATATCAGCCATCAATTGTGCTTTTAGGAGGCAAGCCATTTAGCCACTTACCCACACGTAGCTGAAAGTTTTTGGCAGAGAGCCTGTTAATCTCTTTCAAGGTCTCTTGCATTGCCAACGCAAACAAAACCAGCTCACTCAAGTGATTCCATTCATCCATAGATGTCTGAGAGAGACAGACAAAGATGGATAGTTAGGTAGAGAGAGAGAGCGAAAGAGAGGGGACGGGGGGTGAAGATATCAAAGCAGGTCCAGATCATGGAAGACCAAAAAATAGCATAATGTATGCAATAAGATGTCCCACCTGTCTGTCTGGAGCTAAGCCAGAGGCTGCCATGTAGCAGCTCCCAATGGTCTTGATCTTCTCCACATAGTGAAAGTACGACTCCTCCAACAACTTGTGAAATTTTTAGAGATAAAATTATCAAATGACACATCAATCTCAAATAGAGAGTTATGCCAGCATTATGTCAAAAGCATGTCCTGAAATAAAGCCTACTATCTGTTTTATTCTTATTTATTCTTATCACCTAAAGGGACAGGTGAAGACAGAATTCTTCTAATAGGAAGAATATCACTTAAATATACCACAGATAAATCTATATATATTTGAAAGATGAAATATAATACATGTTTTTATTGCTGTTATTTACAGTACCCAGATAAATAATGTATATATATACACAATACTACTTTGGATAAATTACCCTTTACCCTTTAAAAGTAATACCATACTAAAGTGAGTATGTCGCTGTATTCAGATTTGTATATAATGTTAGAGTAAAAAACAACAACATTGGAATCTACTGTACAGAGCACACTTTCATTTTCAGTCCCATACTCACATCATCAAAGCTAGCAATGATCTCATTCAGAAGTCGGAGGCAGTCCACTCCTTCATGTCTGATCTCTTTCTGCTCAAAGTACTCATTGAACCCAGCGATGGAGGCAAACATGACACCGACTTCATCGTAGGACTGGGAGTAAAGCTCCTGAAATGTAAATAGTATAATTTTTATCATAAAAAAACTCTTTGTTTGACATACATACAGTAGATTGATTTATTCAGTACGACTTTTAGTTATCAATGCAAGTCGTCGGCTGTTGTTAAAGGGATGGTTCGGAGTAATTTCACCCTAGGGTCCTTTGCACCATGACCTCGAGCCAAACACCCAGAAGCTTTTTTCTCTTGGTCTAACATTGGTCGAGTTAGCGCTATCAGCCGAATGGCTTAGTGCAGGCACTAATGGACCCAAAGGTGTATCTTGTAAATTACCCCACTAATAATGCCCGGAATGGTACCAAACTTCTACAGTAGTACAAATAGGTTCTGTACTCATAAAACGAGGCATTGGAAAGTTTGTAAGCACAACAGGAGTTTATTTAAATAACACAACCCTGATGGCTTCTACTCTCTGCTGCTACCGCTACCGCTGTGTCGACGTCACTTCCGTGATTTGGGAAAAGCACGTAGAAGTAAAAGTCCTGGCAGAAAGTGTTGCATGAGGATGTAGTCTAACGACGCCCAGTTCCAGGGATGCACTAATATTTTGTTGGTAGCGCTTCTTCTTTAGCGTCTTGACTGGCGTCGTGATGTCCATTTTGAGAACGACAAGCCACTGTTGTAGAAGCTCTGGGTCATTGTAGCGAAACGGTAGATCGTGGAAGGTCTCCAGATCTAACCTTTTAGCTTTTATACCTCAGCCGGGATAGATACAACTGAGTGGCATCTTGTCCTATCTTTTAACTCGAGGTCATGGTGCAAAGGACCCTAGGGTGAAATTACTCCGAACCATCCCTTTAAGCAGTTCAATAAATTACAATAAACTGTGCAAATGTGTAAAGGCATCCAGTAAATAACATTTAAACCTTCCATATAACATGTTTATATATAAAAAGATATATATATTTCACCTACATTGTCTTTATCAGAGTAACAGCAAATATATTCAGACATTTAAAATAGTCCAATCAGCATTTAAAATAAAATGATTTTCAAATAAACTTGGATTATTCTCTCTATACTTTTGTGCTCCTTTGAAAAAAGGCAACGAAAGACAAATAATTTGAAAAGAAAACATAGTGTAGGAAGGAAGTTGCTGACAGAGGTGAGGTCATGTTTTTTTGCACCTCGTCATTCTTGCTCCTGTCCAGAAAATGTTGCGCCACATGCACAGGCAGAATGTTGTGTAATAGACACTCGTTGTGTTCCCGCAATTCCCTCATGTCTTCCACTTCCTGTTGGGCCTGCAGACGCCACAGGAAGTCAAGTCTGGCAGTGGCCTCCCACTGGAAAGTAAAGCACAGATAAGACTCATCATCAGGGGTCACCTGTATGTGACTTTTTCCTTTACACATTTACTCAGTTTGGCAGCTGACAGATTTGGTCTTAATAATACAGAAAAACAATGCAAGGATGACTAAACTACTGTAAACCGCTGCTAAATCAACACAGGAAAAACTTCTCTGAGTTTAACAGTACCTGTCGTCCATTGTAGAAGACAGCAATAATAAACATGGCCATGAGAAGGATGGAAATTCCTTTTCTTCTGACATAGTGAGACCTGTGCAGAAATGAATTAAGAGAGATGGAATATAGAGATGTAAATTATGTAAAAGGTGTTCAGTGCAATAGTAGTACAGTCGCAACAGCTGAAATGCTGAAACCTTTTATAACTAAGCAAAACAATTACAAACATTTAACTAAATGTAAAGAAAAAAAAACGTCATTGTGTGACAGCCTGAGCTGGCCGGTGTATATTTTTCACCGACCTGTGAGGCATATCATGGCGTGTGAGTGTGAGGAAGGCCAGGTGGGTGAGGTAGGTGTAGATGGCCACCGCCAGCAGCAACACCGCCAGCTTCAGCAGAGAGTTGAGACGCAGGAACACGGCACAAGTCACCATGGCGATAACACCACTCAATACAAAAACCTGAGGAGATAGAGGGAGTGAAGAAGAGGCAACGAAGAAGGAGAATGTATTTTGATGATTTTCTTGAAGTTAAAATGGCAATTGGGTGAGAAAACTTTAAGTCAAGAAAATGTGATTTAATACGAGTCCAAATGTTGCCAGATATTGTTGTTATATATTGTTAAGTGTACAACATAAAACTGCTGCTGTTTTTACCTCTTGGTAAGTGCAGACGGTGAAGGGACGTGAGGCTGTGTTGGTTCTGTCCATTACCTCAGCCTCCTGTGTGTCTGTGAGAATGCACCATACCTGGACACAGGTAAACAGCACAAGTTATACAAGTCACATAAAACCTTTGACCTTAACTTAAAAAAAGACTGACAGGAGTATCAGAATGAAACGGATACACCCTTCTAATGTAGACATTGGTTAGTTGGTTTTTAAGTTGGAAGCATAGTTTGCTTGTCATCTAAAATACATTTTACATGTCAGCGGGGAGGCACACCTTTCTCCTTTATGCATAAACATTTAAGGTGGTGGTGTGGGGTGGGGGGGGTGGGGGGACTTAATTCCTTCATGCAATTTGCACAGTACAATTTTATGTGGAAATCTTTCCACTTCTTTTAAAGAGCAGGCAAAACAGTACAGCAGTATAAAAAGGAACGTTGTAGCAGGGAAAATAAACTTTATTCATCAACCAATGTATAGAAGTCTGGCCCTGTCCTGTTTAGACTCTCACCATGTCAGTAGAGACCATGCCGAAGTTGATGACGATGGCTGTAAGGGTGAGGAGGTTGCGGGCGCTGTTGTTTTCATGGATCCAGCAGCAGATGTACTGCAGCCGTGCAGGAGTGCACCTGAACTCTTCAGCCAGGGCCAACAGCAGCAGCAGCATGTAGACGAGCAGGAAGACTGAAAACTGGAGGACGGCTGGGAACAGCCTGCAGAGGAAGAACGAGGGAGGAATGTAAGTAGAAGAGAAAGGAAGTGAGTAAAATAGTGAAAATGCTAATCTACTGTATGAGAGGAGTGTGTGACATATGCTCTGGAGAAGTATAAATTTCATTCTTGATACTACCTCCAGATGGCACCAAAGGAAGAAAAATGAATCTTACATATAGTGGCTTTCAAATCAGACAAACAGTGCAGTACATCTTTAGTGGTGTTAAACCAACATTAAAGCTGATATTTTCAGTCAGAAAAAGTTCAATTTGATATTGTTTAGTATCTATGAATACAGATTCTTTAGGACTTTTTAATGAAGAATTTAATTTAAAGCTTCAATCCATAACTCATCTGCTGTTAACCTGTCTGTGTCTCCCTACCTGGGCGCAGGAATGAGGGCCTGGGCAGCCATGAGAAAGAGGAGCATGATGAAGGAGCAGACCAGGTTGGAGTTGAACATTTCATCTCTCATCTGGGAGAACTGGACAAACCAAGAGAGATCAAAGAAAGATCAGCATTATTTACTTTGAGACATGAACTTATTTCCTCATACCAAACACTGTCTGGACAAGCATCTCTACCTGCTTACCTTGTCCTCGATGTGCGTGTCTTTGAACTTCAGGGTCAGTGGAGTGATGTGCTCCCTGTGCATACGCTCACTGCTTCGAACCTCAATAGCGTGTTTGATGCGTTTGTTGATTTCCTTGGAGGTGGACTGACATATGTTGGGCATCGAGCCGTTCGTAAAGGAGGCCAGGATCTGCAGGAAAAGAATACGATGGTGTGAGATCAATCAAGTACGTAGTGTGTACATTAGAAAAGCTGTTTGGAAACACCTACACTGTTCATGTCAATGACGTTCCCAAAGGGCAGCTCTGGGTTCCAGGTTCTAATAGTTTTCTGGACTTTAAGGGGGTAAACATGGTCAACTTCTTTCCTTTCCTCCTGAGGGCAGATGAGGAAAGTGTCGATGTTGTGTTTGAGCAGAAATTCGCTCCTGTCACGACCATGACCAGCTTCTGTCTTGTAGGTGCCTTCTAGGCAGTCCAGAGTTGCCCTTGAGATGTGGATGCGGCTGGATGAGAGAGAATAGAATGTACAAAGACATTTCTATGTCATAAGAAGAAATTAATAGTTTGAATAATTTCAGTGGTACAACAGTGGGTATATGTGTAAAAATATGTGGTAGGCAGGGCAGAGATAAAATGTGTCGCATCTAAGAGATACTACTGCTGGTTGCTGGTACTAGCCATCCACTCACCCTGGTATGCCACCGGCCTCCAGCATGTTAGCAATGCCCACGTCCCACGACCAGACGTCAAACTGCCATTTCTGCAGGCCCAGCACCCCACACAGGACAGAGCCTGAGTGGATCCCAATCCTCATGTCCATGTCAAAGTTCAGCTGCTTCCGCACATACCTGGTTTGGTGGGTAGTAAAGTGACCATGTGAGGGCAACTACGCTATGTGAGATGTATCTAGAATCCTACAATAATGGCTACCTCTCTGCCTCAATGATGGAGGCCTTGATCATCCTGCTTCCAAAACCAGGAAAACCTAAAACTAGGTGTGAGAATATGCAACCTATAAGTTAAATAAACACTGATACAAAAATCCTCAGAAAATGTTTGGCGAAAAGGATAGAGGGTGTGCTTACAAGTATTGTAGGGGATGACCAAAATGGATTTGTAAAGGGAATGCAAGGATTCCATAATGTAAGGCGCGTTCTCAATGTACTGTACTGCCAAAAAGAAGAAAAAGACACAGGTCTTCTCTCGCTTGACGCGGCGAATGCCTTGATAGGGTTGAGTGGAGAGTGGATCTTTGACGTTATAGCTTGATTTGGTTTGGGAAATACTTTCCTTAACTGGATCAAAATATTACATCTCAATCCTAGAGCTGAGGTACTGAGAAATGAAGTGGTTTCTGAGCCCTTCAATATTATAAGAGGTTGCCACCAAGGTTCACCTCTATCACCACTTCTGTTAATACGAGCTATTGAAGCACTAGCAATAGCAATATGATCTAGTAGGCAAATACAAGGGATTACAATTGGCAACAGAGATCAAAGAATAGCTCTTTTCGCTGATGACGTAATTTTATTCTTAAAACAATTGAACACAACCATACCAGCACTGTCAGATCTAATCGGCCTGTTTGGTAGTATCAATAAAGTAAAAGACAATATGTATTGAAAGACAATATACGGACCAATGCTTGTTTACTTTCGAGGCTCTCATCTAATTTGACATATTTGGGCATCAAAATAACATCTCATTTAGAAACTATAGCACGAACAGACTATGAAGTAATAATGAACTCTGTACATAAATCTATAGAAAGGTGGATGCCCTTACCTATATCTATGATAGGGACAATAAATAAATTAAAAATGAACATATTGCCTAAATTAATGTATTTATTTCAAAATATCCCCCTGACCTTTGAAGAAATCTCTCTAAGGTATGACATCCCAAAGAAACATTTTTTTTTTTAAATATCTCCAAGTGAGGAACTTTATTGCAAAACCAATCAGTCGGGATTCCTGCACTCTCATCCTTAGAATAAATTATAACAAACAATTGCATTGAGAGGGGTTTGATCTCATCCATATATAACTGGCTTGCATCTGGCTCTAAAGAAACATTGATAACCAGACTTGAGAAATGGAGGGTGGACTTAAAAGAGCACATTTCAGAAAACAATTGGAAGGAGACCTGTGACGCATCCCAGTAACAAATAGCAAACACTAATTTAAAGCTACTCCATTATAATTGGCTGATGCAGACATACACAACTCCTGTCAAATTAAATAAATACAACAGTAATATACCTGACCTTTGATGTAAATGCAATATCATTATTTTGCAGGAGACAGCATGATAGGCCCTTAAAAACTCCACTGACCGTATGGTGTTGATCATGGCCAGACCCAACTCAACACAATGACGGGCATGGGCACGCTGTGGCTCAGGGACCCCTGACACGCAGTAGTAACAGTCTCCCAGTATCTTTATCCGCATGCAGTGGTGCTCCTGTGATGATGTCAAGACACCAGGGAAAAGAGAAAATAAATTATTGATAGAACAATAAAATATATGTTATCTCAACAACAAAAAAGAGCTCAAAGTCTCACATCTGACAGTCGGTCAAAGCGTCCAAAGAGCTCGTTGAGGATTCGAACCAGATCCTGGGCCGACAGATTCATGGACAACAGAGTGAAGCCCTTGATGTCTGCAAAAAGGATGCTGCAAAGACGAGAGAAACAGTAACAGTAAAATAAGTGGTATGCTAACAACATACACATTTAAATTGTAAGAGATTCCTGTTAATGTGTTTGGTTCGAGTGAACACATGCAAGACTGAATGTAAAGAGTTTGCACTTTGAAAAGGATGACAACAAGTCCTAAAAAAATTAAACATCCATGAGAAACTTATTTCGTAAAACCCTCTTATATAAGCCTTAGTAGTACTAACATACTGACATTGTGTGTGTGTGTGTGTGTGTGTGTGTGTGTGTACCTGACATCTTTGTACTGATGGATATAGATCTTGTGAAACTCGTGAGGATTGAGTTCATCTTCCAGAGAGCTCATGTCAGTGATCATCTCCAAGGCAACAAAGCGAGGCAGGATTGACAGCACCAGACGCTCCTGTGTGGCAAGATGATGAACTCTATTTGACATGGTATCAGCAGCAAAATGCTTGTTTATACACAGGTCACAAGGGAATTTAAGAGGCTTTTTTTGGTGAAGTTTTGAGAAAAGTTTTAACAGTCAACAAAGGTCATAATACAGCATGTCCCTGTCTTCATTATTCTCCAAGTTTAACCTATAGCACAATGGCAGCAGTCACTGTACCTGTCTCTGGTTTTCCTGCTCTAGTTTGAGGCGACCCTCAATGCAGCGCCGCGTCTCCAGGAAGACCTGTCTCTGGACGTGGTCTGTCAGGTAATGGATGAACAAGCCGGCTGTGTTCATACCCAGGTACAGCAGGCCTTTGGCAAACACCTGCATCCGAGAGAGATTAAGAATTCATGCAATTCATTTTAACCCAATGCATGTGAACTAAGAAGAGGATAAGAAATAGGAGATGGGGTTTTCTCTTCTTTTTCTTTCAATTAAATTGAGGGATGTCAGAAGGAAATTGTGTGTGTTTAGTAGGTTTGTAGATACTATCTGCAGCTGGAGATGGGGGGAATACATTGTGAAAATAAAGAAAGCTGTTGTCATAAATGGATATCAAATATAGGCTTGGAAAAAAAAGTCCTCACCTTTCTCAAAAGCATGGCATCATTGTAGTGGCACACTATCTCCACCAGAAGGTGCAGTACAGAGGTGAGGGAGCCAGCACACATGGCCCACAGCAGAGGTAACGGCAGCAGCGTGTATGTGGCGAACAATGTGAACAAAACATACCACGATGGGTCTTTTTCCAGTCCATACACAAGTCCTCCCAGCACCTGGGTGGTCTGCGAGAACCAGCAAGCTAGGCTAGCATAGTGAAGCCACCGTGGGGACAAGGAGTCCTTGCAGGTTAACACCACGATGCACAGCGCTACAGCTAACACCATGAAAATGCCCGTCAGGCAGCCACGCAGAGTGTCTGTGACCGCCTCAGGGGCCAGTGCCAGGTACAGAACCAATACGTGTAATTTGGCCACTGCATCGATTACATTGGTGATGGCTAGAGAGTTGCGTCTTTGGTGGGAGTAGTGTTGCTGGTACAGTTTCTCCAGATCACGAGACCTGAAGGTATGCCTCAAGGTGGGTATACATACTCCACGAATTGTGTGGCCCCAGTGCACAAAGAAGTCGGCATCGCTGGAGTATTCATTCAAAGAAGCCCTGGTACTGTTGTATGAGCTGGTGGAGCCACGGGACTGGGAAGGGTGCACTCTGAATGTGGAGGAGCGGCGTTTTGTAACCCCACGTGAGGCCTTGTCACGGATTTGTTTGTTGATCTCGTTCATGTAGGCATCAGTCACAAAGATTTTACTTGCTGGCTCCACACCCACCTGTCAAACCCAACAGAAAATCAGATGTGTTTACTGTAAGATCTAGCACTTTCCCGTTCCCTTTTTTTTTGCTTCATACCATTCCTTTAGGTGACAAATAGGTTGTAATGGTCCAGAAATGGATTTATGTTGGAAAGCTCATTCATTTTATTTATTTTTACATTTTTTAATACTCTTTATTGAATTACAATGTGCACTATGTTGTTATTACACACTACACACAGGCCTGCAATACACATACATGCTCAGGTCCTTTACATGCACTAATGGAGAGATGTCAGAGTGAGCGGGCTGCGACTGCTGAACAGGCGCACTGAGCGGTTGGGGGGTTTGGTGCCTTGCTCAAGAGCACGTTGGAAGTGCCCAGGAGGTGAACTGGCATCTCTCCAGCTACCAGCCCACCTCTTCATCTTCTTATGTCCATGTAGAAAGGTGTCTCTTTTATCTAGCCTATATGGTAGGCTTGGCAATACAGTTCTTAATAATTATCACTGAGTTGTGCTTTTGGACACTGGTCAATGAGCAGTGTGTGTCCAGAATTACAAAAAACATACATTATTTTTTCACTACCCCAAGTGGTACCCATGTAGTTTTTTATTTTATTCACTCAGATTTTGTGATATCTATATCTATCTGCCGACAAGTCAAATATAATATCATTTGGGATTCTCACAGCATTAACAAATTACAATTTTAATCGTTTCAAAATTACATATATATTATGTAAATAGGTTTGAGCACCACAAATTACATTCCAATCACCTCTGTTGTATTAAAAAACTGGGCAGATACTGTAAAACTAAAACTATTTGCATAGCTAGACACTAAGTAAGAAAGTAGTTTTTTTGTTGTTGTTGAACTAGCCTATAGTATTTGTTCAGTTAAATTAATTGAATTTAACATTTCATTCCAGCATGGGTGGTCTGGACTCAAGCTGCAGTGGCCCAATAATTCATGTTCATGATGTTGATGCAGACATGGTCAGGCACAGACATCAAAACATGAGTTTCAGTTTAGTTCAATTTTCTTTGGTTTGTGTAAAATGAGGCAGTGGTTCTGAGGATACCACATCTGTCTAATTAGAGGGGAATATGTACAAAACAATAATAAAAAATAAAAAAACAGTACAACAACGGTTCCATCACCTGGATGCTGAGCTCCTTCTGGTTAATGATGTGTTTTACAGCGTTCTGCCAAAGCATCTTTTTCCGCCGCAGCCCAGGGGACAGGGTTGCGGTAAGGCAGGTCGGCTCACGCAGCTCCATGGGGAAGACCTGTGTTGTCTCAGAGAAGGTCACTATGGTGATAAGATAGCCGACCTCATCTGTTGGTCTTAGATCAGGAAGAGGCAGCAGCCTGGAGTAGAAATATTGACATTTTTGGGGGTTTAAAAAAACTTGGAGACTTTTTTTTTTAAACAGAAAGTCTTGAGAAAGAGGTGTGTGGAGTTGAAAAGATGTGGGTGTTTACCAGGCGTATGGGGTTGGGGGTTCTAATGAAAGACACTTTCGAGTTGCATTATTTGAAATGTAGGATATAGTATTTCTGGAGCCTGACTCAAATTCAGCAATTCTCGACTTCTGCTCATTTTACTCATTCTTTTTTTTACTCTGTCTCCTATGAGTCTCCCAACCTTATGGAAGTGCAATATTAAATTGCTGAAGTGTTCCTTTGTGTGTTCGGCCAATTCTTGAATTTTGAAACCGTTTTTCTAAAAACAAAAAGAGAGTACAACCACATGAACATGTTATAAATTGAGCTAAATATCATAATTTATATATATATATATATATATAAAAACACATTTACCCCTGTATAAAATAGGCCCTGTGAAATTTAGTTAATTTGCAGATTTTTCAAAACCTCTTTGAAAAAAAAACATATATATATATATATATATATATATATATATATATATATATATATATATATTATAAGATTTATAGTTTGATTGGAAAAGCTTTGAAAGATTTTGGTTCATATTGCTGTTTGTTTCCTTTTATGATTGTTGGTTTTAATAAACAGTTTATCCACCTTCTGATTTACCACTGCATCATCTCTACATCTTCCATACTGTTACTTTCCAATGTAGTGTATACTGATTTTGAATGCTGAATCAGGAGAAAGCTTTTTTGTGAGTGTGAATAAACAGTAATTGATTGTATAGCCTTTGTGGCTCCTGGTATAATCTACCAACTGAGCCCATGTGTCCAAATAAATGTGTCTACACCTTCTAAAAAAGAATCATATCAAATCATCTTTATTGTTTAATGTGGACAGAACTGGTTATGCTGCAAACATTCAGCATGTTGGAAAGAGCCACCTGGTAGGCTCCATGTGTTGACACAGTGTGTGCCAGAAGAAAGGCAGCTTACCCACAAATTATCTGGTGGCCAGATTTAGAATAGATTTAGACCTGAGCTGGTTAATGCCCAGAGTTAAACTCCTCCAGGTCCTTCTGGCTCCTGATGCTACTGTCCCACCCACTCGAAGTCCACTGTCAGCAGTTGGATTGTCACAGACTGGATATGACAAAACACTTCATATTATAAGACCTGCATTTTTAATTAAGGCTGTCATTACGACAGCTGAAAATAGTCAACATGTGAGTGAAAGCTGTAATATGGCAGCATTGTTTTATGGACTTGTTGATCACACAGAAAGCATTCAAGTTTCTCTGCTGTTGAAGGATCACTTATTACTCTAATATTAAAATAAAATACAGACTTATTTATTACATTTTAATACATGCATTATTTGAATTCAGGTAGTCTGTATGACATAGTCCACACCTGTTCTGGGAAAACAAGAGTTGTCTATCAGACTAGGGATTTCTGGCACAATGTCACCTACTTCTAAAGTGAATGGAAAAGAGGAAAAGTCTAAAGACGTCAACAATCTAGCAACACTTATAGTATACAAACAACTTAATTGGCAGACAAACACATTTTGGCTTGTGGCCACAACTAACCTTTAATGTTTTACATATTGTGTATCTTCTCGTCATGTCCAACATTTGCCACAGGATATACTCGTCCCGCCCGTCATAATCCACTTTTGCTGTTTCCATGGCACAGGAATTGTATGCAGATCTGAAAATGAAGGCATAATCCATGAAAGACAAAATGAAAGTTGAAATAGTCCCCACTGGGATGAAGTGTCCAAAACGGATAAAGATCCAGCCAAGATGTGTGGTGCTTCTGGCAGGATTGTAGGTCAACACCTGAACTGTTTTGAAATGAAATCAAGCACTGCCACAAAGCAGCGCTGCAGTGAGGAGTGCAAAGAGGATTGATAAGTCAGAAAGCCCCTCTCATTCACCGTAAAGCTGACAGAGCATTGGCAATAAGACAACTGCAAGATGAATGCTATGCTCTCAGCCTTTGGGCGAGTCAACCAAAGAGTGCTTAGTCATATGCTATCTCTTGCATTTTCTTTTTCATTTACTCTGCTCCCAATCGGATGTCATCGTAGAAATTGAATGCAGAGTTGTCACCTCCATATTGCCTTTGTGCTTTTGGTTATGTCAGTATGGGCAAGGGTGAACAGTTAACAACATTACCTAAAAACCTTAAATGCAGGTTTGTGCCTAACAGGCTATTACACAAGAAAAATATTTTGATTCCTTGGTGAAAAATAAATTTTCTTTTTTTTCCATACAATTTTGGGCTACTGTGTGAGCTTTGGGATATTACTTTTTTTAAATAGAGGGCATGA
The DNA here is from genome assembly GCF_008315115.2 of Sander lucioperca. Classification (NCBI taxonomy): domain Eukaryota; kingdom Metazoa; phylum Chordata; class Actinopteri; order Perciformes; family Percidae; genus Sander; species Sander lucioperca. The sequence goes on from NC_050191.1 coordinate 16,905,047, forward strand.
TAATCTGATGATTACCTTTCTCCACTGCAGCTGATTGCAGACCACACCCACATCCACAGATAGGTTCACTGTTTTTCAATCCAGACCTTATTCAAATGCTGTCTCCCATCAATTATATAATATGGCTCAACACTCCACTTCGGTTAGAGGTATACAGTACAGAGGCACTGCAGAAGGGCACACTGCCACCAACATTTAGGCAAGCTTTGATAACTTTGGTTCCTAAAAGGTAAAGAATATGTGCCCTAATGCAGTCAGATATTAAGATTATTTAAAAAAAATTGGAAAACAGATTAAATAAGGTTATTACTTCTCAAACGTATCCTGATCAGATGGGGTTTATTCGCAGGTGTAGCTCGTCAGAAAATATCAGGCGTCTCATTAATATTGCATGGTCAATAGCTGATAGACAATCCCCAATAGCTTGTTTTGTTTAGCCCTATCCTTTTGCAGCAGCCATAAGGGGGAAGACTAACTTCTCAGGTGTTATGGTAGGAGGTATAGTGCATAAACCTATGCTTTATGCGGACAATATATTACTTTTTGTGTCCCAATCTAGCAGATCAATACCCTGTCTACTCGGGATCATTGACTTTCTCGAAATTTTCTGGTTATAGGGTAAATGGGGAAAAGTTAGATGCGTTACCTTTAACTGCACAGTGCCCTGTAACAGCCTTCCAATCAGGTGCATTTCAGTGGCCAAAGCAAGGTATCGTATATCTGGATGTCTTATTCCCTCCCCAGTTAAAAGACCCTGAAGTTAAAATGTACAGTACAGTAATTTCATCATACTATGTGGCTGCTTCCAAATTGGCCTTCTACAAAAAAAAACAACTGTTGTAAAAACAAGTGTTATACCTGATTTTTGATGACTATGTCAGGATTGTCAGACATGTCTCTATGTTGTCTTGACTTGATTTGAAATGTGTCAAGGCTGTAGACTCTAGAACACTGTAGATGCTTGACTGAATTACTTATCCATAGGGTCTCATTAAAGATTTTCAAAACAGTGTTATATTCTCCTGCTCATTGTCTTCTGGTTGTTCTTGCTATATTTGGCTGGTAAATGTTAATGCAGGGCAAGGACTAATCTGTAACCAATGCACAGATGTTCTGACAAATTTGTGTCATTGTTGGATATTTTTGTATTGTATGTTATGAGCATTATGTCCCATACAATTGTCATGAAATGTGTGTGTTGTAACACACAAACGTTCCCTCAGTATTGATGAAGAAGAACACTTACTGGGCTGGTAGCATCAGCAGGTCTGTAGTCCCAATGGTTGTAAGCTGGTTTAAAGTTTTTGAGACTGGCTTTGCTAATTGTGTCCAGGCCCCTAAGGCTGATCTAATGAGTTCCCATCTGTCCAACCGTGACTGTGTAGCTCAGGCCTTTCTTGCTGATTACTGTACATCTAAAATAGCTGCCAGGTCTAAGGCAATTAGTTCTACAAGTGCTACCACACCAGCATAGCTCTCTTAAACATGGTAATCATGTAGTACAGCATTTTTGAATATGTTTAATGAGATATCACTGTTACTAGAAACAGTGAAATAATTTTAATTAATTGTAGATCATTCTGATATAACACAGCCTTTTAATTCATTATGAACAATCAAAGTTAATGCCTGTGAATGTCTGTCATTTCATTTAGTGACTCTATTTGGAGTGCCTGTGAGGTAAAAAACCCAAAAGCTAATTAGTGTTAAGGCTGCTTTGGCTGTCCACTAATCAGCTGATTCTCCCACACACTCAAGCCAGACCAGAAACAGAACTGACCCTTTGGCCTATGTGCTTGCCAAACATTTCACTTATGCTGGACACAGAGATCTATTTGCGTTGTTGTATCACAAACGCGCTGTGTAAGCATGGGTGTCGTGAGACTACAGTTGGACGGTGATTGCATGTTAGCCTTTGTTGGCAGTCTCACAGAGCTCTTGAAAGTGAAGACAGATACAGGTCAGTTAGGGTCAAACTGAAACAAAGATGCTGACCAGAGCAAAGATTCATAGTGAATGTAAAGGATATTCCTTAAATGGGATTTTAACCGAGCCCTTAGCCTGTTCGACAATAAATTTGAATAACAATATCACACAGAGGCCCTGCGGCTTGGGGACACCCAGACTCTAGGGCATGGCCCCAGTAGGCCTGTTTGGTAATCCATCCATGCAACCATCCTGAAACACTTTTTTTCATCTTTTATGAGGTTCACATTTTCAAAGTGATTTCGAAGTGAAACAATTTTCTACTCTTGCACCTAACTACAATAACTACTGCAGGAACAAGTATATACTACAATATATTACAATGACAACCTCCAAAACCCCTTTGTTTTGAGCTTTAGCTTAGCCATTAGCTCAACATAAGTAAGATGATATTAACCCATTCAAAAAAGGGTTAAACACCAATAGCCATCTAATGGGGGCTGAACAGAAAAAGAGGTGACAGCAGCATAGGAGGACAAAAATACTGTCACATGGATCGGGTAGCTTAGTGGGGTTAAGATACCCTTGGAATTAAATGCCTTAGTGGCCCACCGAATAGCACCAAATTCAGATTTCAATAAAGGTGGCAGATAATGTGACATGTCATGTACACCATTAATGATATATTATCCTAAAGAATACTTTAGATAACGTTATTGCAATGAAAGAGTTTTTATGCATGATAATAACCTCAGGAAATTGCAGACTGTTTCACTCCTAATCTCCCATCAGATTCACCCACAGACTGGATTATCCCGCCTCACTGCTGTCACCAACTGGTAGAAAAAAAGTATTACAAAAGCAAAATGTCCCATACAGTACACAGATACAGGCTACAGAATACTGATTTAAAATATATGTTGATGTATTGCATTATAGCCTCATAGGCACACTTCATTTCCTTTTAGTTTTACTAATCATTATTATTATTATTATTTTTTTTTGATTAATTCTTGCATCGCTGTACAAGGAGAGGTCTGGATGACTGAACTCTGTAACAGTTCTGCATAAATTATGATATAGGCCTATTATCAGGACTGTAAATGAAAAGGGGATTGCATACTCAAATAGGTTCAGCATTCACTGATTAATAAGTAAGAATGGTGTCTTTGACCCAATAGGCAAGTGGAGCTTTACTTCAAAATGAAAGTGCCTAGCCATGAAAGCAATGTATGACAACAAAACATTAACACTGCTTTGGAAACAACATTACCATCAGATCTATACATTTAAAGTATATCACATACATTTACATATTACTATCAATGTTTTGATGACTTTTACAACTATATATGGATGTTGCTTATTTGACACGTCAATAATATTTACTGTAATTCAGCATATCTTACATTCAAACATCTTTACATCCCTCCATATCTTACATTTAAACATCCTTACATCCCTCCATCTATCTTATGAGTAACAGTAACAGTATCCATATATTATTATAGGCTACTTAAAAAAGCACAATACACTCATAAACATCTGACCAGGTATTAGTACAATATGATGTTTATCTTTTCAATATTTATCCAGTAAAAAATATTGAGGGATACTGGGCGCAGACTGCATGCTAAAACATGACTAAACTGCTGTCCAGTGGTGGGTCCGTCACATATTTACATCTATCCTGTAACAGCTGTCAGCTAGAGGAACAGTTACGCTGTGACTGACTAAATGTACTGTGTCCTGTCATAGTTAAACCAGAGACGGTTAATTTAAGTCAAGGTGGCTGACGTTAACTGTCCGTATGCCACACATTAAGGATTTTGATTTTGCTCACTACATGGTAAGTAATGTGGTCGTTGACACTAATTAACGTTGTTCAGCAGCCAAGGGCTTCTCGTTAAGCAGTTAGCTAGCTAACGTTAGCATACTTTCTTACTAGCGTAGACGAATGAAGCTCTGAATGTTACATTTGATAATGTATGTCTAAACATAATCGAAATCAGGGGAAAGTGTCGAAACACGTAGCCAAGATATCACGAGAGGACAAAATTAACCTTAGATGAAAACCTACGAGAGCTAACATTGCTAACGTTAGCGTTAACGTTAACAGTAATTTACTGGCATGATTTGGGATTCAATGTATAGCTAATAATATGTTACATTTGCTAAGTTACCGTTACATCATTTGTTTGTCACGGGTCAGGTAGCTAAACGTTAGTCTTAACACCTGGTACTTCCCTTATTTTGATGGTTCAAACTTGTTCACGTGTCAAATATTTATTAGGGCATCGGCTAATTTGAGCATACTAACTTCCACCACAGGCCAAAGACAATCCAGCGGGTTTCCTGATTTTCGAAGCGCCGGTGGAGACTCAGTTCAGGGATAAAGTGCCACACATATCCCTTCCTCTGTGAACCTGGAAGAGCAACGCCGCCTTGTGACTAGCATCCAACATGACAGGTGGGCAACATCAAACTAAACACATTCATTACTAAACCCGGAGACATAATCACAGCCACCCAAAAGTGTACACTGCAGAATAAGTGGAATGCTGAGAAAAGTAAAACTAGTTGTATGAGCTTCCAAATCCACAATGAATCATTGCTGATTGTGAAAATGTTTTGTGAGAGAAGCTTTGCATCAATGTTTAGGGTGTGTGATGTGTTATGTGTGAATTTGCACAGAAATCCCTCACCAGACATTTTGCATGTGTTGGCGTCTGCTGTGGCTACATTCCTTAAACCTCAAGCCCACTGACTGAATGGCTGTCCCACAGTGTCCCTCTCTCCCTGCCTCTCTCTGTGTCTCCTGGGTGAGAGAGACTTCGGGTGGATAGTGAGGTCCATTGTGTCAGTGAGATGTTTTTTAATGAGAGAGGCGCACACAGAGAGCAGAGCTGCTATTGAATAAGGACTAATCGCTAATCTCTTCGATAATACGGCCAATCTTCCTATGCACTAAGATAAATTACTAAGAAGCCTCAAGACCGGGACATACAAGCTGGTGTTCAGCAGGGACTCTAAGTGAATTTGGATGTTTGTTGGTGTGAAACTTTACACAGAAGTTGGAGTTGGTCTTTCTGTTCAGGCTTGACTAAGGGAAAGTGTATGTTTGCGTCTGTCTAATGTTTATTGCTGCCAAGCTGGGGAGTTGAGGATGTGAGTGAGTACATTTTGAATAGCTTATCTATGAAAGAATTGTGAATTTGATGGCGGTTAAATTTTTTTTTTGAGTGTTGGTAGGCTTACTTTTCAAACGTTTATTGGATATATTACAACGAGAAAATCTGAGATTTTTAGTCTGCTGCTTGTCGTGTTGCGTGTATGTTTTGGGCTTTGGTTAGGAGGTTTTCTGTCTATAAAAGGAGTAGTGTGTGTCTGAGTGTGTGTGTTTGTGGGTTGTTGTGTGCTTGTTTGCCTGCCATGCCCTTGCCTGAGCCTGATGTCCCGGCCTCTCAGAGGCTGGCACTGGACTGTCGTACCCTTCTGGACCATCGCATTGGCAAGGGTAAGTGACAATACCACCTCTGTTCTCTCTCTGGCTCCTTCTTGGTCTCTAAGTCGCAGGAAGAGGAACTTATTTTACTGAAAAGTTGCTTTTCTCCATATGGTTCCATGATGCCCGACAAAAATATGTCATGTTGCCTAAAATAACATTTTTGTTTGCCAGTTGACTTGCTCTGAGCTGCCTCCTGTCCTGGGAATCGATTCATCTTATTATTTTGTAGTTTGTAGAGGGTCATTAAGCACTTGAGTAGGCCAGCATCAAAAGGAACACTGGCTGTGATTGGTGCTTGGCACAGGTTGCTGTTAAACAGTGTTGACTGATTAAAGGGAAATTTCATTCATTTTCAGTCTGGGTCTTAATGTTGACTGATTCATAAAATCTTATGCTAGTAAATGCTTTATGTTGGATAAGAGAAGGGTCAAAGACGTGGCATGTCAATTATGGTGTCCAAAGCATATTCATAATGCAAAAGATAAATATTAATTTTAAAAAAACTACATTATATTACTCAACTATCCCCTCTTTACTCACTTTAATAGGTATTTATTGCAAAAAAATAAAATTCAAAGAGCTATTGAGCTCAGAAGTACCAAACTGTCCCTCCTGGGTAACGTCTGGGCTTAAAATCTAAGTATAAAAATGTGACAAAAATGTCAAAAATAATAATAAGAGCATTAATTATCTACTTTGGCATAATTGTGTCGATGTTTGCAGTGATACCTACAAATATAGTAACAATCCTATCCTTTTTTAAAATGTTACTCAAGAAATACTTTTGTCCTTACTTTTGGATTTCCCTAATGTCCTTCCTGGGTAACAGACCTTAAAATCCATGAAAATATCATGAAATATGATATTACATCATAAAGAAGATTATGGAGGACCCCAAAACATCTGGAGAGTTTAGTAATTCTCTCTTAAAAAAGTTTTTATTTTGCTTTTTCGGTCACTGGTGAACTATGTCCAAAAATCATGTGTCTTTCTGGATAACGCTAATAAAACATATTTGATGTTTTGATATTTAAAAAAATGCCTATTTCATGTGAAATATGGCATTAATGTTTTAAAGGCTAAGCTATATTTTAGCTGAGTATGCCATGTTTGACAGAGTTTTGGTGGGAAAATCATGTTTTTGTCCTTCCTGGATAACAGTTTGTCCTTCCTGGATAACGAAGATCTTCTGTTACCCAGGAAATGTCCTCTGTTATCCAGATTGGACATGTTAATGAAAATAGTTTTTTTATTAGTATTTATCACGTTTCAAGCATTGTGTTGATAATGTTAGATTATATTAATAAAATAATATGTATTTCTTTAATCTTTTATGGCATTTTTGCATTATGTCATTCCTGGCTAACGGGATGTCATCCTGAGTAACAATGACACAGTCAAGTGTTTAAACTCAGATTTTCATGGTATATTACACAATCATGTTTTCCTCAGTTGAGTATACAATAATAACCTGATAACCTTTACTGTAAAGCATTTTAAGACTTCTTTCATAATTTTTCTGTTTTTGGCATGGAATATTGTGTGACCAAAATCAAACGATGAGCCCATTTAATTATAAATACCCAAATATATCATATTAATTGGGTTAAAAACTTAGTTTTTTTGAACAGTGTGCATTTGATTAGCTGTAACTATGGATATGCCTAAACATTTATATGCTAAAAAGGTAGACATTTAAATATTTTTTAAATCCATTCCCGTTACCCAGGAAGGACATTTTTCATGGAATAAATCACATGATTCATCAAAAAAAATTAAATTGCATTTCTAAATTAAATTCCTGTTGTTGAGATGTATATAGAACACTCTAATAAAAATAGAAATTGCTTGAGTTGGCATTTTTTGACACTTTCATTTATTTTCAAATTTTAAATCCTTATTCGTCTTTGACCCAGAAATGTTTGTTCTTCCATCAGAAAGAGATGCTTACAGCTCCACAGGGAATATTGCTGATTAGACGGCAACTGGAATTTCTGGCATTCGAGAGTGAGGAAAACAAAGCTTGATTGTAAACGATAATGATCATTCAAGCAAAGTTATATCACACAAGACCCCTGTTATTTAAACCCAAGAAAGAAAAAAAAGAAAGGATTTCACAGTAAGCATATGGATGAACTTATCCTGAAGGAGTTTATTAAAAGTATCACAATTATTGCATACTAATACTAAACTGCAGTGAATTGCAATGGATGATATTTCCATGCAGTAGTAGGATGCAGCCTAAAGATGAACAGCTACAGTATGTCTAAATCTTTTATCTTTTTATTTGCTGCCCAACTGAGAACAATTCACCAACATCTTTAATTCCCGATGGAGCCCACTCTTTCCTTGTTCAATCAGTGATAGCTGAGCACTTTTGGTAATTGAAAAACCAAGCTTTATAATGAATCTTTGCTTTCTCACAACGTGTAAGCCGGTTCTATCTTAGATTGTTTCCAAAACGACTTTTTAAATGCTGATAGTCAGTCTTGAAAATTCATGAGAGATTCAACTAAAGAAAGGGAACCAAAAAGGTTGAGTAGGCATACATATTATTTCAAGCACTCCATCATGCTTTTACAATGACCCTGCAGTGTCGTCAGCTTTATGGTTTCACTGCAATTTTGTGCATTAGAGCCAATTATGTGAACATCATATCTGGTTTTATGTTTGTCACAGTTTTACGGCTGTGTTGTAATGTAGATAAAAGCATTGGTTTATACGGTTTGCTCATGCAGCAGTGCATTGATGTGCAGGGGAGAAGCTCTGTCATGAGTGAGCCAGCTGCTGAACAGCATTGTGTTTATGCACTATGGTTTTGGAAAATTAAACCTGGAAGAGACTGAATCAATAGTGAGATCTTGAAAAGGATATTTCACAGTTTTGCATAAAAAAAGCAAATATAATATACATGGTTATATAATTGCACAGATATTTTGGTATTGGGCTTGAAAATGGAAGGAAATGTGGTGGAAAGTTGCATTCAAGCATAGAAGGGAAAACTGAAACTAAGTAAAGCAGGAGGCATGGAAAGATTAATGATGGAGAGAAGGGAAAGAGCAGGGGGGGTGGAGAGAGTGAGAAAAGGAGATTGCGTGGGTGGGAGGTCTTCTCCCTTTCTATCCCTTTGATGCATATTTCTTTCTTATTCTCTCCCCAACTGCCCCCTTTCTCTGTTTCTTTTCTCTGCAACTGAGAAAAATGATTAGAAGTGAGGTGTGTGTTTGTATGTGCGCCTGCATGTGAGATCTGCACTACCCTCTTCAGAAGGAGCGCTGTTGCAGAAGACAAACGGGAAAATCCAAGGTCATCACGGCACGCTTCTCTCTGACGTTGTCTTTCAGCCCCCTTTTGTGTGTGTGTGTGTGTGTGTGTGTGTGTGTGTGTGTGTGTGTGTGTGTGTGTCGGCACGGCAGGGAGAGTGTGTGTAATTCAGTGCATCCAGCCAGGCTCTGCACCAATCACGGTGCGCATTTTAGCGACAAGCACACGTGCAGGCATTTATACCACAGTGAGCGGTGTGTGTGTTTGTGTGGGTTTTTTAGTGCCTCTTGGCACAGCAGTGTGTGTATAAGAGACTGAAGCTGCATTAAGAAAACATAAGCGTCTGTAGTGAGCGACTCCAACATCACAATCGATGTACGGTAAGAATAACAGTCACTCTTCCATTGTGTATCTGTGTGTGTTCCTTTGTAAGCATGCGTGTAATGTGAAGTGTTCCTTTGTAAGCATGCGTGTAATGTGAAGCAGCCAGCGTTCAGCCAGTTTTCCTACATTCTTAAAACACATTTCCTCTTTGCTTTCTTGTCATAGACTGCAGCTGTCACTACTGTGTCTTGACTGCTTAAAGCGCATTATGGGAACTTGGACTCTGGTTAGAGCAGGATACTGCTCTATTAAATTAACAGCATCAGCTTCCGAGGAGACACTGCTTTGAAGATGTTTATGTTTGGTAATAGATACTTCAGTCTCAACACTTTTTACTCAAATAGTTTGCTTTGTTATATTGAAGGTGGTAACATTGTGTCCTCTACATAACATATTTAGCTAACTGTTGTAGTTGATATATGATAGACTCTGTGAGATGTTGTCAAGCTTACGTGTTAGACTAGATGTTGACTTTTTTTTTATTCTTTAATGGTTTTCATGATTTTTCAATAGTATCTTCAATCATGCTTCCTTGAAAACAGGAAACGTAGTATACTGTATGTGCTGTTAAAAGTTAAAATGTGTGGTACTTTTCTGTGCCTTAATGAGAAAATGCTCTTGGTATTAGCGTTTGCTGTAGCGCTGGCGTTTCGGGGACATGATGATATATAGCTCATTGATTAGCACTAATTAAAAAATGTAGTCTGCTTTGAGTTTGTAGACTATTGATAGAAAAAGGCTTTTGTCAGTAGGCTAATGAAAAACAACACAGACACTGCACACTGGAAGAACAAGCTCAGTAGGCTTCACTGTGTAGCGCACTGGTTAGCTACTGTATGGAAATAGTTCTCTGGGCTTGAGTCCCTCATAGCCCAGTTTCAGTGCCTGTTTGACTGTGATTCATAGTGTGTCGGATTGCCCTAGCCTAGTGTATATAGTCTCTCTGATCTGTACAGTACATCAGTATGTTGGTCACATTATACCAGCCATGTTTGCTTCCACCCACGCTGGATCGAATGTGTGCGTTGAATTTGACTTGCACACATGGAAAAAAAAGAAATTGTACATATGCCTCTGCAAAGTGTGTGCGCAGTGTGCACTATGCATACATGTCTATAGCCTGAACATACATTCTCAATGGGGTAGGGCTTGTCGTGACTGATGTTGTGGTTATATATGCAACACATTTAAATAGCTGTCATACCGTGCGTGACAAAAATTCCCATTTCTTACTTTGTCATGGTTTCCCTAATGCTATCAGCCCCTTCTCTACGATACTCATCTCCTCTTCTCCTATTTACTTACACTCTACTCGCCTCTTTTCTTGTTTTCTCTGCGTATTTGTAGATTCTGGTGTGTGATTGCATTTTACTGTGTGCAATCTACTGTTTAAGGATGTTTTGTCCGTCTTTGTTTGCTGATTTAAAAATAGCAGGACTTGGTCTGTCTCTCCCCCCTTCCTCTTATGTAATAACACCCCTGAAAGACAACATGCTTTGTAACCGTCATAAGAAGTGTCATGTATAATGCACAGGTATATACGCAAAGAATGTAGGTGGCTACAGAGTGTTTGCTTCTGTATATTTGTATATGTGCTGGTGTGAGTCTGGCCTGTAAAACCAGTGCTTTGCATGACAGGTGAAGGTGAGGTCTAAATGTTTATTGAGGGTTCTGTCTCTCTTGCAGACACAGACACACACAGATCCAAAGTGTGTTTGATATTCTCCTTGCAGGACTATATTTACTCTCTCTTGTCAGCCATGTGACTTTGGGTACAGCAGAGTGGCTTCGGGACACCAGGTGCAGATACGATACTGGGATGATGTGCTGGGCTACTTATCAAACACTACCTTGTCTCAGATGTTAATGCACAAACTATTTGGTTTGTGCATTACTCCTATTAACACTTGACCGTGTTTGTATGGAGGACTTTTAATCATGCACAAACATGTCTTTCAGAGCAATGTATTTTTTGTTTGCCCCCGTTTTTCTCCCTTCTCTCTCTATCTCTCTCACCCTAATGTGGAAACGTTAAGCTGACATCCTGGGGGAAATGGAGAGTATAATCTGTTAATGTACCAGCCCAGTGTCGAATTTTTTCTAAGTGTCGAATTTTTTCTAAGTGTTGAATTTTTTCTAAGTGTCGAATTTTTTCTAAGTATTGGACCGGGGAAGGGGAGGGAGAAGCGGCAGACCTCTGCCCGCTTACGGTGCACCTTCCCTGGGGTAAATCCGAGGGTGCTTCCGCTGTTTGAAACTTGGGTGTACCAGGGGCGCGAAACTCGGGATTTTTTCTAAGTTTTTCGACCGGTTACGGGGATAAAAATAGCATTGTGATTGGCTGGCTCCTTGCTGTGGTGATTTGAGGGGTGGAAATCCCCGCACAGGTGTACACATAATGCACACGTAAATTAATTCTGCATGGGTGTGTAGCTTAGCATCCAATCAGTGAAACAAGTAAGAGACATCACACAGGCCAAAGTTCCCCAAGTCTGGTGCACCAGGCTGCAGAGATGTCCGCCTTCTCCTTATTATCTAGTTCTGTCTACCAACAACCAGTAAATCATTGTTCCGTGCGAGCGTGTTTGTGTGTGGGTTTATGTGTGAGTGTGTATGGTGCCGCTTGGTGTCCAGCCCCTAAATGTGTTGTCAGCTTGCCATGCAGAGTGGGTGGATGTCGTGAGACCCCCCTGTGTGTGTGCTTTTCACCACTGTCATCCAAATTCTTGTCCACCCACATTGCTGATCTCTCTTAGCTTTTCCCACACTAAACCACAATTATTAACACTGGAAACACTCAACAACTTTCTTTATTTTTTAACACAAACCCAACACAACTCTGAAGCTATACAGTATTCTCTTGGCGTGGCAATAAGGCAGCTGGAGTCCAACAGAAACATGGTATTGCAGGACATTTGTAAGTCCTAAGTACGTTAGGAGCAGAATATGTTCATGTTTAAAATGATTGCAGTTGCATTTTAGAGCTGGAACAATTCATCAACTTGTCAATTTATTGACAACAATTCTGATAATTGATTAATTGTTTAAGTAATTTATCAAAAATGTGCAAAGAAAACGGCAAAAATGCACACACAAAAATCACGGGTTTCAGCTTCTCAAATTTGAGGACTTGCTGCTTTTCTCCGTTTTCATAATTTAAACTGAATGTCTTTAGGTATTGGGCTGTTGTTTGGAAATAAAAATCAATTTAAAGATGTCCTTGAAACTCTCATGGAACTTGTGATGGGCTTTTGTCACTATTTTCTTACTGATTAGTTGTTAAGTTAAAAAAAGCAAGTCAAAAAAACAACAATGGATGAATTAATAATGAAAATAACCATTAGTTGCAGTCCTATAGCATTTCTAGTTATAGTGACCAGTATGTGTTACGTGCCACTTTGAGCAACCTTAACACATCAACTGCTTTTCATCAAGCCTCTGGAAATGCAGAAACTACTTTTCTGCTGTAAGATGAATTAGCTTAATGTCTCAAAAAACTATTCAGATGTTTAGTTTAAATTTATATTAACACTGCGAGCAATTAGCCTACTAGCTGACCTAAAAAAACAAAACAATTGTAGCAACTTTACAGTCACACAAAAAGTACCTATGAATAGAACTGCCCCCTTTCCTTCTGTCCTTTCACGGCCTTTTCACACTCCCTCTATCTGTCTGCCTTTCTTAAAACCAATTGTAATGGAAAACCCTGATGCTTGCAGTACACCACGGTAGTGGAAATAACACATTCATTGCTACACCCAGCTGATTGTGGATTTTTGGCACAAAAAGTACTGTTTTCCCTGTATAAAAAAACAACCTTTTTTTCTGTGATATCACTTTACTCCTTCCAAAATCTCTTATCTCCACTGCTGACAGGGAGGACAGGATATATTTGTGCTGGACAGAGAAGATGCAATAAGTAGCACTAATCTGTGACTCATTCAGTGCATCACAATCCACCTCCCCCATCACACTTGCATCTCTCTTTCTCTTTAGTTGCCTGTGTCACTCTTTGTCCTCCACCTCTTCCTCTCTACTCTAGGGACCTGCTGCATTTTTTTATTGGCGACTACTATACTCAGGCCCCGGGCCAATATAGCTAAGGTGGTAGAGAGGGAGGTCGAGTGGGTGCGGGAGGAAGAGACGGAAGGATGGTGGACGAGAGGGAGGGAGGGTGGGTTGCAGAGGCCTCATTTGTATTTGAAGGAATGGAGGAGACAGGAGCAGCACTATGAATAGACACATGACTCTCGGAGATAAGCCGGAGTGCCAGCAATGCTCCCGCTGCAGAGTTCCGCAGAACTTTTAGAGAGCAGAGGACTTGAACCAGAGCGGCTTTTAAGTAGTTAAGGGACTAAATATGCATTTTACTCTATTAAAAGGCTTTTCAAGGACATCCTGCCTGTACTGACTGCCCTCCTCCCAGCTGTAGGTCACTGATAACATACCAGAAGGCTAATGAGTGCAAGAAGGTAGCCCAGAAGAGGGAGCATTATTAGGGTGACTGTGGCTCAGGGGATAGAGCAGGTCGTCCAGGGTTAGTGATTCGATCCTCTTGTCCACATGTCAAAGTGTCCTTCAGCAACACAGTCACTCCCAGATTGCAGTGCCTTGCATGGTAGCTTGCTGCCATAGTGTGTGTGAATGACTTTTGGCTAAAAGCTCTAATTTAAGGTAGCCATTCACCCTTTATTGCCTTTGGAGCCTCATTGCTTTGGTGTAAAAGATGGTTTCCACACATACAGTACCCATAGGGCTAACCAATATTGTTTTAAGACCCTGTTGTCCTTCGTTTGAAATAATTGCGTATGACATGTTCGACAGGTTCTTTTCATAAAACTCACATTATTGTTGTTGTATCTGTCATTATATGTTTTAAAAATTGGTAATGAACAACAATATTAAACTTGTTAAGTATGCAATTTCATATTTAAATCATCATTACATTACATGTCATTTAGCTGACGCTTTTATCCAAAGTGACTTAAAGTTGCTACATATGTCAGAGGATGTACGCCTCTGGAGCAACTATGGGTTAGGTGTCTTGCTCAGGGACACTTTGGTTGATGTATCGCAGTGGGAATTGAACCCAGATCTCCCACACCAAAGGCATGTGTCATATCCACTGAAAAAAACGTGTCATATCCACTGTGCCATCACCACACTCATCTCAGTTCACTCCATGGACTTATAGTCACATTCACACAAACTGGACATGGAGGCGATATAACATAGAGCTGAAACGATTAGTGGATTGGCAGATAATGTACCAGAGACTGTTTTGATAATTTATTAATCGTTGAAGTCATTGCTGCTGCCAGCTTTTCAAATGTGAAGATCCGCAGTTAAAAATAAATGTTATAGTCGACTGAATATCTGTAATTTTTGGACTGTTGGTCGGACAAAAAAACATGCAACTTGAAGACACCTCCAGCTCTAAAAAGTGAATTAGTGAATCCTTCACTATTTGATTGACTTAACCATTCATCAATTAATCAAAATCAATCTGTAATGTTAGTTTCAGTCCCATTATATTTTGTGTGGGGTCCACATCTTTTTCTCCTCTTGTTTTCCCATTTTTTTTATGTATTGTATTTTTTTTGGGTGTATATCACATGGATATTAATACTGCACAGAAAACTTGTGTGTGTCTTGCGAAGTGGTGTTATAGCTGGGCTCAGCTCATCCATTTGCATTGGTTAGGCAATTAAGCAGCTGGCAATTCAGTAAATGTCTGGTCAGTATGCTCTCAGAATGGGGTTTTCACATCAGCAAAAAATGCTTCAATCGGTGTAACCGCAAACTAAAATAATGAATAATGGAACAATTTTCCTTTATGAGAATAGAAGGAAGGAAACTGATGTCATGAGCGAGGAAGGAAGGAAGGAGAGAAGAAAAGGTTTTTCTTTGCAGATTGTTATGCTTTTTTCTAACATACACTAAATTTCATTTGACTCTATTTGAAGTGTCAGAATATTCATTAAACTTGACCTACTTTTTGTCAATCTCTTTTGTGACTCCTAAACTCATATATCCTTGTTTGGTGTAAGCAGGAAGAGGATAATTGTTATGCAGAGCTGCATGGAGGGTTAAATGATGCATTTAGAGTTTTTGGAGGTTATGTCTCAGTTTTTTTTCTTCTTCGTTTTCTTCATTCTCCCAGGGTCTCTTTATGACTCACCACTGCTGAATTCCTTCAACCAATCAGAATCCAGCTCTCCCTTTGCTTGCCTTTCTCCTCGATGCAAAGTCAGAAAAATCTCCCTTCAGTGTGTTGCACTTTTCTGTTCAAGTCTGTCTCGATTGCATTGACAGAAAGAGAGAGAGAGAGTGTGTGTGTGTGTGTGTGTGTGTGTGTGTGTGTTATCATCTCAGCCTGCCACAACTGAGACAGTGACTGGAATTGTCTTGTGGCCACATTCTTTCCATAACTGGCTTTCCTCAGATGTCTTTGCACAGAATTACCTTCAGTTAGCCATGCTTCAGTTTAACAGAAGCTTCATAGAGATGAAACGATCTTCAGGTTTTTAATCTTGGACTCAGTAGTTTGGTGATTTTACTTCAATGTTTGTCATTTGGTATTCTTATTCTTGCAGGGTATTTGACTATGCAGTTTTGTAAATGCTTGCTATATGTTTTGCCGTGATATACAGCAGGCTAGACAATACTGACGAGACTATCTTGTTTGCTTACCCACAGGGGTGGATCTACAGGCGGGCAAGGGGTAGAGGTGTAATGATAAATCCATCTGGATCGATATATTGATTCAATGATCCACGATCCAATATTATCGATGCAAAGTGAAAATATTGATACATATAGTCTGTAAGATTCCCCTTTATTTAAGATTCCCACTTTATATTTATTAGTTTTATTAAAAATAATAGTTTGTTTTTAACTTAAATGTCTGGAAGAGCTCAGTTATAAAACTGACAAATCATATTTTAATTGATTTTTGGAGTTTCTATAAATGTAACTGTGTTCAAAAGGCTTATATCGTCTCATATGGATCGCAGGCCCCTGAATTAAATGAAATAGAAATCGTATCGCGACAGACTTTAAGATATCAGCAAATATAGTATCGTTGTACAAAGAATCAATATAATATCGTATCATAATAAAACTTAAGATTTACACCCCTAGCAAGCGGGGTAGCTGCCCCCCAACTGTAGAGCCTTGCCCCCCAAGCTAACCCTAGTGTGTTTTTATTCTCCTTTCATATAAATTGCAGTTCATTAGCATAACATGTCATGTTATTCAGTAAAACAACATGTTTTTAGTTATTGGCTATTTCTGTTGTATATGCTAAAGGGTTAGATATGCAGAGAAAAACTGCATACCTTACTGCCTACTGTCTTCCCATGCCACCCTGCCAAGACCTCTTGCCACCCCTTTGCCACCCCATTTTCTAGATCCGCCACTGCGTTCCCATTTTTATTTTATTAGCTGCAGCTGTGCTTTCCTTGCTGACAAGTCAATTTGGCAGTTGTTACCGCTACACAAGTTAAATGCTCGTTCTTTCTTTGTTTAATCTTTATGTTCTATGACTTGCTTTTCATCACCTAATTTCCCATCACTACCTCTGTGGTGATACAGTAGGTTATTAATGTGAAGTCATAATTAGTTGCTGTCTTAGAATGACTGTATATCACTGATTAGTGTCAATAACTACCTACTGTACAATTACAGTATGTAGGGTGTCTAACCTTCTAACCAGTGGCTGATAGTTACCTTATTACATCGGCACTGTGTTCTTTCATTTACACAGGCTTACACAGAACAGACGAATGGTGCTGCATCAGAGCCTGGATGAAAAAAGAAGACTTGTTTACTTGTTATTTTTCTTTCTCTTTGTTTTTATTGCATTTATGCCAGTCATGCTGCACAAGTCTAATTGACCATCTCTCTCTTTCTTTTGTCTTCCTCAGGGGTTTGTGGTTGTTGCGGGGCGCTCAGGCCTCGGTACAAGAGACTGGTAGACAACATCTTCCCAGAAGACCCAGAGGTGAGAAGCTCAAGTGACTTTGTGTTAGGGCTGCTCGATTATGGAAAAAAATATAATCACAATTATTTTGGTCAGTATTGAAATCACGATTATTTAACACGATTACTCATTGACTTTTCGATAGATGTTGCGTTTATTGAACTTAAAAAAACTGTGAAACAGTTAAACAAATCAAAAAAACAGATGAAAACACCTTGAACCGGAACCCTGGCCGGTAAACAAAAAGGCAGCCTTATGATAATATCTTAGATGTAGGAGGGCAGCACAGCCTTTTTTTCCTGTCTTCAAAGCTGTTGGTATCAAACCACAGACCTCAGCTTTGCTACCGTTTTGAGATCTGATACAGATGACTCATAAAGAGAATTAATTTGAGTGTAGAAGAAGGAGCTGATTTGTTGCAAAAGTTGTATTCAAAAGTGCCTCTTTGCTACCGCAGTAACCCACTTTAGCAATCTGATCTGAGGACAAAACTGCAGTACACGGACCGTAATACACGCAGACCTCATTTCCCTGTTTTGTTGTGTGCATGTGCACCTGCACACTGTGCTCCCAAAAAGGGAGTTTAAGTTTGGCTCTATGCTGCTGTGGCTAAGACTGTAACTAATGGTATCCAAGTTCAACGGTTTATGAAGCTGTCTGATAACATTTACTCAAAATGATGTCACACTGTGTGAGCATGTGGGTGTGTTTGTACACATTTACTGTATTTCAGTGGTTCTCTCAGATAATTGATGTTATTCTTTGCATGTATCACCTGCACATACATGAAAAAATATCCCCATAGTAGTGTACAATAGTTGAAATTGGATTGGATATGATGGAGTTTATCATTGGGAAGAGACTACAATTTACTCTGTTAACACTCTACAGTAGCACCACTTTTCAACTGAAGGGTGTTTTAGAGCCTGCTGAATTCCAGCCACAGAATGTTTTAGAGAAACGAACAGAAGCAGAGCTAGCGCCCTGTGCTGACCTTAAACATAACCATCGAATTAATGCTACATATCATAGTGGAAAAAGCACAGGTGGAAATAATAAAGTTAATGACGGCTAAATTACATTTAGCTGCTTCAGTTTCCCGGTCCTGGTATTGTGCATGCCAGCTCACTGTCACACTGTCATGAATTACTGGGACCCTTTAAGAGATCAGTTATCAGTAATGGTGCGTGTGCTTTTAAAACTATGGCAAGTCAAAATGTAGTTATTGTTCACATATCCCCAGCTCAGTGTGGCTGATTGTGACTGTTTGTCTCTCAACATTTCACCAAAAAAAAACCTAGGATCTTTTGTGAATGATGTGCTTCTGCCCATGTATCACAGTTCACTGACTGCAGGTTTTGGCTTTTGCCTGAATGTAAATGGGATCTCAGTGGACTATAGATGTTTTTAGCTCTCTCCTCCCCTTGACCTGACTGGAGCAGTGAAGTAGCTCAAGGGGGAAACTTAGTGAACTAGTTATACTCTTACAATTTGGGTTTTGAAGAGAAGTGCACACTTCAGTACGCACACTATTGCATTAGCTCAGAAATGTTTATGGAATAGTAGTGGAATACATTCATTTGTCATTACCTACCATTTGTCATAACCTATTAACCCCAATGTCAGTCAAAATACTACTACTACTCTTGAATTTCCCCTTGGGGATCAATAAAGTATCTATCTATCTGATGTGTTTTCTAAGTGGAAGCAAACAGAGTGGCCTCTTTGTTTAGTGGACATGATACCAGCCTCATGTACATCTCCTCTGAGAGTGACTGAACTTTCATTTTGGGTGAACTACTCCTATAGGATTCTGAACAATGTAAATGAACCTACCCTAAAACTTTCTTATTTTTCTCTTTCTTTCCCTTTCTTTCTGTCTGTGTCTCTGTCACTCTCCTAGGATGGGCTGGTGAAGGCCAACATGGAGAAGCTGACATTCTATGCCCTGTCAGCTCCAGAGAAGCTCGACCGTATCGGAGCCTACCTGTCTGAGAGATTGTCAAGGGATGTGGCCCGACACAGATATGGGTGAGAATCACCAGTCAATCGACATTCAAAACAGTCTCTCGAAAAAAACGTTTCAGCTGACTCTGCCCTGGCAAATACTGTTTGCACATTTTGTGTATTATTTATTCTCTGCCACACATTAACTTGACTGATTTGAATTCAGCACAACTGAAGCTAATACATTACAATTTTAAAAGATTTGAAGTTGTCTTGCTATGAAGTAATAAGGAAAAAGTGGTGCATGGAATAGCCTTTCATTATACAGATTTACACTGACAGTCTATCAAAGAGCTAAAGATGCTTTAAAGATCCCCATTTACAGGCCTGTCTAATATGATACATATCACATGTATTTCACATGCAAACTGGATAAGGAACTGTACAATTATGCCATTGGATTTACAACAAATATGTCTGTGTAATGAAAAATGATTTATGAAGTAGTCAAATATAGAGGGAGGCAGGTTGGTCTTGTTTTTTAACAAAAAAACATGGCTGGTGTAGGTTCATCGACGGTGATCTTTCTGTACACTCTGTGCTTACTTTATATGCTACAGAAGTTGTTGTCTTTAATGACTCATGGCTAAAACGCACTGTGATGATTCTCACCAATGTAAACAGCCTGTACTGATTACATATACACTCGGCAGAGTCCAGCTGAAATCTGTTCACTATGCGAGTCTCCAGAGTTCGTCTGGCAGAGCTTGTCACATTTGTATTCCTGTTGCTGCTATGGGCAGTTAGACGTTTAGAATTTATGCACTATTTTATTATCCATATAATGTATCTCGACACAGATTGTATTGCCTACAGGGTTAATGGTTTCATCCAGATGTTTCAGTCTCTTTTCTCTCCTCTTCAGGTATGTGTGCATAGCCATGGAAGCCCTGGACCAGCTGCTGATGGCCTGCCACTGCCAGAGCATCAACCTGTTTGTGGAGAGTTTCCTCAAGATGGTGCGCAAGCTGTTGGAGTCAGACAAACCCAGCCTGCAGATCCTAGGAACCAACTCTGTGAGTTTACAGAATTATAGTCCGAGCATTTTGTTTAGCTAGGGCTTTATTCCTTGCAGAAAAAGTACAGTGTCAAAAGTATCTACAACAAATATGCATCACTGTAATAACCTGAAACTGCAGTAAAAGTTGTGGTAAACTTTAAAATAAGAACATCAAGTGATGTATTTAACTTTATACTGTACGTCTTGAAAGTTAGTTGGTGCATTCAGGAGAGAGCAGATGCTCTATTCAACTTAGTTTGAAACTACTGTATGATTACTTTTTTTAATTAAATTAATATTACTTTTTTTTTCTTTGATATTTTTTGAAGGATGTTCAGTTTAAATTTACTGCAAAAGCCAAATACAGACAATTTTATGCTGTACATATAATGTAATTAGCAAAACAAATTTGCCTAGCCATAAATCCTTGGTCACAAGAAACAACAAAAAACCTAAGGCAGCTTGTTTTACTAATACACATTTAGATAAATACCCACATCCTCGAACTATTGGTCACTAATGTGCCTTAGTTTTTAAGCTTTTCTGTTTAACAAATTCTGCCCATTAAAGTGGATGTAGGGGTATTATCTTATCTAAAGTTGACAGGGCCCATTTACTCTGTTGATGTGATGGCACAAAGTAAAATATGTTAACCTTGAAGATCAGAGCTAAGCAAGAGAATGGTGGGCAGAGGGAGTGGGAGTGATGAGCATCCTCTGATGTGAGAAGCGACTGTCGGCCCGGTCGGCAGAGGACACGTAAAGGAAATCAGATTAGCTGCAGACCACAGTGGCAAAGCTCTGCAGTCATCTACACAGATTGACGTGACAAGCCAGCCTTTCGCTCATAATCTTCAAGCTATAAATCTCCCTTGCACACACTCAAGGGTGTGCATTTAGGGCAAATGCAAAGCCATACACTGATCCATTTATATACACACACACATCAGTGCTGCGTAATTAATTGTGCATCACAGTGCTATTTACCACGATCAATAGTAGAGGACATTTTGCAGTATGTGCTAATTTCAAGCTTTGCATTAAGAGTTCCTGAACATTGTGAAGATAGTGATTAGTTTAGCTTTAATGTTCAATCCATACATACACAATCCTGAGCTTCCTCACACATATAACTACAGCATACTGTATTTTTCAGTGCAGCTGTAGCATCTTTCCTTCTTAGCGTGCACTGTATGGCTCATCTGAAGCAGACCAGTGTCAGAGTTGAGAGTTGAAAGATGCGGATTAGCGGAGTTTATCACCACAGGACTCAAGCCCATGGGTTTTCTCACACTCTGTTTCTCTGACCTAAAACCTTGTATTGCAGAGCCCTTTCAAATACAAGCCAACTCTTCAACGTTTCAGTATCTGAGTCAGTGTTTTTTTGTTAACTTGATTTATGTGATGTGCTAGAAAAGACTGAGGGCAAGGGGTTAACTTCTTCTGGTGTAACCTTTGGTTGAAACATAATATTCTATAATATCAGCTCTCCATCACCTATGGTTTGAGACCCTATTCTGAAAGCTTTCGATCAAATAGAGAGTCCATTTCAGCAGACACAGAGTTGATACACTGATACCTGGAAGCTGCCCAGTGTTACTGCCGGTAATACTGGGCAACTTTGGGGTATCAACTGCTGCAGCTATTTACTGCAGCAGTTAAGCAGTTGCACAGAAGTATTTTTGGGTTCACTTCATTTCATTTGCTCAAGGGTGCTTCATTTAATTTCAAAACCAATTCCAACACTCATTTTGTAAAAAGGAAATACATTCACAAGGTGCTTCTCTCGATTCTTTACATAAACTTTTTGTTTTTACCCATGCTGTTTGTGTTACTGGACTAATCCAGCCTCTATTTTTAAATAGTGAATTGATGCACTTTAATTACCATCTGCTGTATTGTTAATTCGTTATATAATTCTGGCTTCAGGTAGCATCCGCTTTGTCTTTATTCTAAAGAAATCCAGTTCATAATTTATTAATTGGAGAGGGTTGTGAAGCTAAATGTCAGTGACAGCGTGTTTAAATGGTGACATTTCCTGGCTCAGTGGCAGAGCCCCCCACTGCCCTGTGCTTTTCTTAATGAGATGTTATGTCGCCGTGGTTTGGCTTTAATTTAGGAGATATTCATCATGGGGATTTAGGGTTATTTCATTAAAGTTAAAGTTTTTAATCAAACTGGAATAAACTCTTAACAAA
Source organism: Sander lucioperca (assembly GCF_008315115.2). Classification (NCBI taxonomy): domain Eukaryota; kingdom Metazoa; phylum Chordata; class Actinopteri; order Perciformes; family Percidae; genus Sander; species Sander lucioperca. Next base: position 16,927,317 of record NC_050191.1, read on the forward strand.
CGTGGGCCTTTGAGGAGCATACTTATTACTATTATTAAATCTCTTCATTTGTAGAGTTTCAGTTTGACATGAAAATGCATTTTATTTTTTCCCGTCTCTTCTTCCCTTCTCAGTTTGTGAAGTTTGCCAACATAGAAGAGGATACACCATCGTACCACCGCAGTTATGACTTCTTTGTGTCGCGCTTCAGTGAGATGTGCCACTCTAGCTACGAGGACCCTGACATCCGTACTAAGTGAGTGGACAGATGCTTGATTGCGCTCGAGGCAGAATCATTAAGTAACTGCTGTTTTTAGACCGCTTCAGGAAGTCTATTTTTTTTTTTTGACTACCACTGCCTCTGGACATTTGTTTTCATCTTCGTCAAAAATAAAATCTTTTAAAAAAGGTCTTGTCATCTGCTGAAAATAGACAAAGTGACATCTTTGAACAGTTAAATATAGCTTTGCAGAATTAAAAAGTGTAACTGCCGAACACTGAGGGATACAGATTAAAAACCGGACAAAAATTAGATTTCCTAAATAGAATAATGTATTTGTAGATTCAGTTACCAGTGAAACGATGTCTGATTTCTGAGCTTCTATTTCTGTTACCTCCAGGATCCGCATGGCAGGTATCAAGGGCCTGCAGGGCGTGGTGAGGAAGACTGTGAATGATGAGCTGCAGGCCAACATCTGGGACCCTCAGCACATGGACAAGATCGTCCCCTCTCTGCTTTTCAACCTGCAGAGTGGAGTGCGCACAGAGAGGTAAATGTTCACTGGAAAATGTGAACTGATAGCTTGGTATGTTTCTGTTCATCAGACCTGTCACAGATATGTAATCAGATAATTTAGGCATACTGCCACATGACCCCTTTCCAGTGGTTTTTGAGATCACTTCATCATTTGGCTGCATTGTTTTTTCCTAACAATTCATATGTATGATCGTATGTGATAATATGCAGAAAATAGGTTTAGGTATTTTTTTACCTACTGAAAGACTTGTTTTTCAGTAAAAGTGAGACAAATAAAATAAAGTGCTCAAACACACTATCCTGACAGTAGTTAAAGGCAGGTAAATACAGTCCCCGGTGTTACCACGTCATTCTCACACAACAGGCCAGGCTGTTCCGACAAAGACCAGACCCAGAATAAGTCAGCGTTGACCCACCATGCCTCAGTCGCAAAGTCATTGTGTTGTAGCCAACTGATGCTGTTTGTATCAACGTTAGGCCATATTTCTCCTGGCAGTCTATCCATCACCCATGTCATTCATTATCATTGTCATTACTGAGTGAACCCACTGACAGCTCTGCTCCTCTTATGGGCATCTGTTTGCCCACCTGCAGCATCCAAGGACACAGACACCCAGAGATAGGGAGAACAATTCAAGGAGAAAGGGGGAGGGCAAGAACAGAAATAGTGCAATGGGTGGAGAATAAAAAGCATCACAATTGCATTGAGAGCTAGAGGTTGCCAGTGAGAGACAGAGAGATGCAGAGTCTGGAGCCTCCCTCTCTTGGCATTAATCCACATTCTGAAATTCACTTTGACGTCAATGCCGAGATCTGATGGTTTGGGGAGCAAAGGGGGAGGGCAGCGAGAAGAACCTTGGGAGATTGGGTGGAGGGTTGATATTAAAGTGCAGTGATGGAAATGTGGAGATTATTGAAAGAGAAAGACAGACAGATGGACAGAAAGAGACAGATGCACTCCTAACACTCCTGGACACATTTCCATCTCAGCTTCCCATCACTCTGGGTGTGTTATGAAGCCTGCCCTTGTTGTGCATCCTCAGTCATTACAAGCCATAAAATCCACAGCGGTCAGTACAGTCTAATTAAACTCACAGATGGTGCATTCTTCTCTACATTAATTCTAGGGTTAGTCCGAATACCATTTTTTGAGCTTCGAAGCTTCGGTAGTAATGAGCATCGAATATTCGAAGCTTCGGAGAGAGGACATATTATTATCTCTCTATAAATTGCAGGAACGTCTTTCTGTCTGTCTGGCTTTTATGCGAATATATCTCGAACCGTTAGTCCGATGGATTTCAAACTTGACATGTGTCTTGCTACGGGCACGAGTAAGTGCAGTGCCAAGTTTGACGTTGTTTGGATTATTAATGCAAAAGATATCATTAAATATATATCGCTAAAAGAAGCACACATTGGCTTTTGCCGCTCTAGCCGCTGGCCACTCCCCCTCTCACCCTGAGGACCAGAGACAGAGAGCAGCGGAGCTTTGGCAGCTAAAATGTGGCATACACCTCAGACCCACAAAAATGTGCAAAGTTGCACTACTTTGGACTGTCTTTGACTTTGAATAAACAAACGACAATTCCCGAATTTAAGGACGTATCAGAATCCCACACATGCAAAGCACAACCACACAACAAGTGCAGACAGAGCGTGATGCCACTTATAGGCAGGCTATTTATCTTATAAAGCGAGACGTATCTGTATGTGTGTCCGTGTTTGGGGGGAAGGTAACCTGCACATCAGCAGACGCCACATGCATAACGCTTTAGAACAGCGGGGGGGGGGGGCTCTTTTCCTGCTATTGTATTAAATTGCTGTGAACTGACAGAACATAACGTAGCCTAATCTTGGAGATTATTCCTTCACATAGCGGTGCAATGTGAGAAAATCTCAGAGTTGAACCAGGCAGATACATCAGTTTTCATCAGACTCACTTAATTAAATCAGACTTAATTAAGTCGCCAAAATAACTCCGCGAATCAAATCCCCCACTTCCCCGTTAACCGTCAAGCCACTAAACCTGTATGAAAATGAACACCTCTGCTGAAATGTTAATTTCGTAACGATCCGACACAAGACAACACCGTCTCTCTCTCTCTCTCTCTCTCTCTCTCTCTCTCTCTCTCTCTCTCTCTCTCTCTCTCTCTCTCTGTGCGCACACCCACACACATGCGCACGCACACATGCGCACACACACGCATACACACGGTCTGGTTCTGGTGGTTGATGAACGCAGATGTGCTGATTAGCGTTCATAACGGGCCAGGGGGGTAGCGCACTGCCATGAGTCCATGACGCTAACGTCTGATTACTGTCTGATATTTTGTGATTACATTTTTAAAAATGTAAAAGAGAGTATTATATTTTGAACATATTCAAGCGCGAACCGTTTGGAGGGGGATGCCAGGTTGTGCAAACAAAACAAACAAAAAAAAACCCAGAATATTTAAATGTCAAATTTTCAAATCAAATACCAACCCACCGAACGAATCTTCGAATATTCGAATATTCGGGTCCAGCCCTAATTAATTCCCATGTACAAGTTCATTAAGATCAACCTCGGTACAGTTCTAGCAAAGCCTTTTGACAGTTGAGACTAATTCCTGGAGAGAGTTCATTTCTGGAGATACTCAGATCTTTCTCTGAGCCCTGTTTTGTGAGTTCAAAAACAACTACCAGCAGCATGATTGATTGGTTTTTATGTAGTGTGTGTAGATGTCTCCAAAGGCTTTCTGTTCCTCAAGCCATTTTCCTCTAGGCATTGCCTCAGCAAAAAATGTTAACAGAAATGATCCCCGCCTTTAACATGCTGACTGACTAAAAAATAGCCTCTGTGAATTGTTTGTGGAAAACAGATACGATGTCAGATTGCCGTAGCCAAGAAGGCTTCGATATGATGGTGATGCTGATTTCTCCTTATGCTTAACGTTTTGCGCTTGTGAGTTTCCAAATCATTAGACAAAACTGTGTAGTGAGGGACTTTTAGGATGACCTCAGAATGAAGTCACCCGTGGGTGTTTTAGATGCACTTTTTAATTGGACGGGGCAATGGCAGTGGCTTTGAAAGCATTATTAGTTACTGCTGAAAAAGAGGCTAAACATTTCAACAACATCAGCTTAGAACTTAAGAGTTTTCCACATTGGCATTACTAAAAGAAAATTACTTTTGGTCTGTGCCCTTAAAGTTAAGAATTAATCCTTTATTTTCCATTGCCCCTCAAATGTCTATTCTGGAGTTGAGTTAAGTAAGCCACCGAGAGCCACCGACATTTCCTCCATAGCAGCAGCAGGAATGATGAAAGAGTGAGGCTGTTAATAAATAATGTCATCATTGGTGGACCACCCGACGCTAGTCATGACTAAGATGGAGTTATATTGAAGGTTTTAACTATGTATGAACAGATGTGCAATACACAAATGCGCATACACAGTCTCTCAATTTTCACTGCAGACAAACTGGAAAAGGGAAAGTCAGAGGGAAGGCTGCAGTCACGAGGAAGTCCAGAGGGTGTTTTGTGTAAAAAAAATTGAGCCTTGGAAATGTTAGTGTTATTGAATCAAATTGATTTCAAACTCCGCTTTCTCTCTCTCTCTCTCTCTCTCTCTCTCTCTCTCTCTCTCTCTCTCTCTCTCTCTCTCTCTCTCTCTCTCTCTCTCGCTTTCTCTTTCGCTGTACCTCTCCTTCCCCTCCCGACTCGACTTCCCCTCCCTTGCTCTTTCCCCTCCTCTCCCTCTTTTCTGCTTCCTCACCTGCATCACTCCCTACAAGCCGCTCCCCCTCTCCGCTGCAGGCGTCGGAGAAAGAGAAGGAAAGCCCGGTGGAGCTGACGGAGCGCTGCTTCAGGGAGCTGCTGGGACGAGCCGCCTACGGCAACATCAAGAACGCCGTCACGCCCGTGCTGATGTGAGACAGTCCCACAAAACCTTTTATCCTCTTTTTTTGATTTGCTCCTTTATGCATTTGTTGTTTTGTGATGCATTGACTAAACCTGCAGGAAGGATGCATCTTAATGCTATGTTGCAGCATTTTTATCTGTGCACTGATTGGCACGAGGTGGCGCAACAAAGTCAGCGCAAGGTTACATAGTTGTTTCAGACTAGTGCATAATTGGCATGTTCCAAGGTTATCTTCTATGATGTTTTTATTTAACTTTGGATGTCTCCGAGCCTGGTCCTTTGTGATTAGTGCTTTCTTCTTAATTGTCTGTCTCTCTATCCATTTTATGCTTCCTCCGTCTCTCTTTTATTTGAATCAGTTCAGCTTTACTGTTCTTCCAGGAATGAAGAGATTCAGGGAAGAGAAGAGATTCAGGGAACGGCTGAGACAGATAAAAAAATGTTTATCTGTCTCAGCCGTTCCCTGAATCTCTCTGAGCCTTAGACATTAACAACATTGACTTTTAATGTTCTGTCTGCTTTATATATGTATAATTATATACATATATTATGTGCTTGCAGGAATACAGCTAGATAATACAGCTTATAATTGCACAGCCACATTGACATGCATAACAACATAAAAAGCCAGCAAAAAGATACATAAAAACGAGACTTGTAAGCCTACAATGCCTATTGATTTTGTTTTATACACCAAAATCCAACTGCAACTCTAGTTACCATTTTCTTGTGCAGTTATATATTAAATTTATATTTCTTAATCTCTCTATTTACAGTTGTCTCTCAATTTTCCCTTCACTTCATCTCACTTGTCGTGTGCTGTGTGAGACCAGCTCTCGTCCATCCATCACGGTCTCGGTTTCTGTCTGTTTCAAGCTTCAAGCTATTTATTTCACTCTACTCTCCGCCTCTCTGTCTCTGTGTACACAAAGGATTCTGCAGTTCGACTGTCAAGTAGTGATCTTGATCGTGTTTGATGGATGTTGTGATCCTGATCGTTATCAGTGATTGGGTTTTTCTTTTTGCATCTTATTATCAACATCCTGACTACATTTATCAATGAAAGACGGAGTAAAATGACTATGGGCCCTATTTTAACGATCTAAGCGCACGGCGTGAAGTGCCTGGCGCAGGTGCATTTAGGAATCCACTTTTGCTAGTTTGAAGGCGAAAAAAGGGTACGTGCGCCAGTTGCATGGTTCAAAAGGGTTGGACTTAGTGTCTTAATTAATCATAGGTGTGTTTTGGGCGTAACATGCAATAAACCAATCAGAGTGTCATCTCCCATTCCCTTTTAAAAGCCAGGCGCGTTTGTACTTTGGCACATTGCTATTATGATAGCGGCTTTGCTAAGCAGGAAGGAGACAGTTTCAGGAGAAGAAACTATGATATGAAATTATGATATGATCTGCTTGCATGCTTTCACTTCATGCACGAGCAGATCATATAATACTATTTCACATTTTAATATATTTAAAACAAAAAACTTTTGCATATTTGTGTGTTGCTGCGCGTCCCTGTGTGTGTAACAAGCATAGTGTGCGCGCGCTGTGCACGAGCCTAGGCGCATTTTACAAATGTGCTGTTAAAATAATGAAATGCTGCGTTATTGACTTTAGACCAGGTTTTTGTTGGTCAATGGCGCGATCACTTTCCGCTGCCTCAAGATAGCAATACGCCAAGAATGCACCTGAACACACCTCCCTGTAAGACCAGCACGTGCATGGGCGCAAAGATGGGCGCAGGTGCATTTGCTATCTAAACGATGTGGGCGCTGGACGGGAAATTGACAACTGCGTCTGTCGTAAACTAACAAAGATACTTTGTCTCTTAATTCTTGTGGACTTTAAACATTGCAGTACATCATAATACATCTTTGGTTGTGCATCCATACATTTTTTTTTTCTTTCACATAAGTGATAACATCACATAACTTCCCTGTGCTCCATTATTAAAAAAAAAAACAAAAAAAAAAAAACATATGGAGACTTAATGTCGGGGCTTTTTTGGGAACTATAAATTTGCTCTATCCCTTGCTGCTCTTCTTCACTACAGTCACTGTATTATTACATCTTCTGTCTCTCTCTCCCCCCCCGGGCCCTTTCCTCCTGTCTGTGTTCCCCCAGGCACTTAGATAACCATTCTCTATGGGAGGGGAAGACCTTTGCAGTGCGTTGCTTTAAAATCATCATGTACTCCATCCAGGTGAGTGATACAGTGCCTACGCATCCACAGAGACCTCTTCTTCACCCCTTTTATATTCTCCTCTTTCACCCTGGTGACCTCAAATCCAGGTCCAAATGAAAATGAATGAATGCTGAACATTTTGTTTGATTTACACAGTACCTTTTTTTTTTGTACGTGTTTTTTACATGATTTATGGGCACAATGAAGAAACATGCTCCAGTATTCATGGAGTTGAAATGAGAGATGTTTGAAGAGTCCATTTTGGCATCAACACTTGCATGACCATGTTTCTCTCTGTTACTGCCTATATTGTTTTTCAATCTTTTTCAATCTGGTTTCATTCATTCATTCCTTCTCTCTTAGTCCCAGCACTCTCATTTGGTAATCCAGCAGCTTCTCGGTCACCTGGATGCTAACAGCAAGAATTCAGCCACAGTGCGTGCTGGGATAGTGGAAGTTTTGCTGGAGGCAGCCGCCATTGCAGCCAGCGGCTCTGTAGGTAAGAAGACTGACACACTACACACTACACACACACACACACACACACACACACACACACACTACTCTTTTTCCACCAGCATTAGTGTGTATATGCTGGGTTCCTTTTGATGCGCTGCTTGGGCGAACACAGACGGAATTTGTGGCCGAGATGACAGAAGTTACCGACAAAGGCGACTTGCCGGAAAAGGGACAAAAATTAGCGCGTCCGCCAAGGACTGTAAAAAAGGAAGAAGTCATGGCGCCATATCACATCATATCATTGGGGTAGAACACATGCAATATAATATGCAATATAACTGGAATGTTTAGCAGCCAATGGACTGTTGAGTTTTTTGGGCAGTGCAGACCAGATTTTACTGCGCGTGTGTTGTATCCCAATGACGTGACCGGTGACTTCTCCTCTTTCTACCCTCCTTGGCGTCCATCTGGGTGTCATGTTTCTGTCACTGCGGGTCATAGCTGGAGAAGATAAATACTTGTGACCAGGGCCTGAAGTTGCAAGGAAATAGTGGGCTTGGTAGAAAGAACAACAGTGGCAAAAAACAACTAATTAATCACTCAATTCTCATTGGCTACACGCCAACCTGGCAGGTAGATTGACAGTTTCACCCGCCAATGGCAAAATGTACCCACATTGGATGTGTGGTTGGGTTAATTTCAGGTCCTGCTTGTGACTACTGCAGAGTCATGAATGCCAATTGTAACCGTTCCCACTAAAGATAAAAGCCAGATGTTAGTGGGTGTTTGTGGATTTTCTGGTCAGTGGGAAAGGGGTATTTGTATGTTGGGGGTGAACGAGTCATTTGTTTATGCAGGTCCCACAGTGTTGGAGGTGTTTAACACCCTGCTGCGGCAGCTCCGTCTGAGTGTGGACTACGAGTTGACCGGCTCCTACGACGGCAACATCGGCACCAAGATCATCAAAGCTCACGAGGAGAGGCAGCTGCAGGAGGCTGTCATCAGGACCATTGGTGAGTGTGTGGGCGGTGTGCCCTGTGTGTTTTGTGTGTGTGTGTGTGTGGGAGGCTTTGCAAGACAGGCTCTTGGACTGGATCAGTTAGTCCAGTAAAGCACTCATTAGATTATTATATATATATATTTAGATTATTATATATTATATATTATTAATAGATTATGTTTACCTCACGTGTCTGTATGTATGTATGCCTGTGTGTGAGTGTACATGTGTGAGTTTCGTACATACTAGTGTTACATACTAGTTTTCTCTCCATCCACATTTTTCTCTTTTCTTTTCCTTTGCTCCAAATCTTCCTCTCATCCATCTGATGCTTTATCTCTCTTTCTGTCTCTCTCAGGTTCATTCGCCAACACTCTACCGACATACCAGAGGTCAGAGGTCATGCTCTTCATCATGGGCAAGATCCCTGTCCCTGGGATTCACCCAGCTCTGCCCTCCGCAGGCTCTGGGTAAGTTACTCACCAACACATGTTCATTTCATTTTTTTCATTTCATTTCATGTTCCCTTTGTGCAGCATACCAGTATGCCCAGGACACAACACACACGCACAAAACTGAGTGCTTTATGTAAAAATATGTTCATGTAATTCTCTATCTTACCTTATTCCATCCTTCAGTCAACCGTACTTTTTAAACAAATCTGTGTAGATCTGAATGTTGGTAAATTAAAAAAGTTCTAATTTGTATCTTAATTTGTGTTCATCTACAGGCCTGAGGGTACCAGGATGATTCAGATTATGTTACTTAAATCCTTGGTCCAGGTAGGTTTTCAGCCTTGCATTATTATTAATTTCAAATGTTTCAAAAATGCAGTTCTTTACATAGCTTTGCAGCAGGAGATGTCTCGCTGTGTTCCCAGTGCATTTAAAAAAAACATTTTAAGAAAGTAGTTTATATAATAGTGCAATTATTCAGGTCAAAAGCTGTAATCCATCAAACTTTATATCAGCATGCAGCTCTTGAGAAAATAATTTAACACAAACCATGTGTGTTTTGGCAGCACTCTTATGATCTCAGAATTCTCTTATCCTCATCTTTCATTGCTCTGCACGGCTTCACGTTTGTCTTCCCATGACCTAAGGAGTGTTTGCACAGCAAGGCTACTTTTCTGGTGGTCATTTTTACATATTTACCTAAATATGTGCTTATGAAAGCAACCATCTGGGTCGGGCTAACACGAGGTTGACCCAATGCTCACTTTAATCCAGAAGAGTATTCCTGTCGCTCAACATGTAATTTGTGTACTTTTAAAAGTATCTTAAATCATGTTAACATGTTTAGAAACAATTTGTAGCTTGCATGCTATAAAGGTGAAAAGCACAACCCCACTGTTTTCAACATGAATGTTCTTCATGTATGTGCAAACCCTAAATGGCCTAAATCATCAATATCTCAGGTGACGGCAGGTTTCCAGACCACCAACATGCTGACGGCGCTGCCCAACTCTTTCCTGGAGCCGTTGCTGTCCTTCTCTCTCACAGAGGATCCAGAAATCCGGCTGCTGGTTCTCCAGATCCTTCTCAGTCTGATCGACAGGCACGACAACATGCCCAAGTTCACCAACATAAGGTGTGCGGGGCGGGGGTGCGCAGGAACACGTTTATTGTAGGGCATCATTTGTAGTGTGTTGAGCCAATTGACACATCATTGTGCATTATCTCTATGCAGCATCATCTCAGACATCTCTGTGCTCAAGCTTAAAGTTGACAAGTGTTCCAGACAGGACAACTTATTCATGAAAAAGGTACAACTTCTGTCCTGTATACTCAAGTCAATACAAGTCCAGATGAATTTGTCTTCTTTGCATTGTACACTGTCATAATGTCTTATTTAAAAAAAATCATATGTGTAATGAAACAAAACATGACATATGATTCTAAACTTTAAACATTTAAATATTTACACTTGGTATGATGGAAGATGGATCTGCAGAAAAACTAGCACACTTAAACTCTGAAGTACCCTCTCCTTCTTTTCATTCTCCGTGTGCATCCTACTTACAGCACGGCCAGCAGCTATACCGACACATCTACTTGGGCTGTAAGGAGCAGAGCAGCGGTCGGCTACACTACGAGTCCCTCTTCGCTCTGTTGGGTCTCCTCAGCGTGGAGCTGGCTAATGAAGAAGTGGTGGTGGACCTCATTCGCCTGGCACTCGCCTTGCAGGTACTGATGCACGCGCATTCAGTCACGCAATGTGTTCTATTTATGCTCAATGGTGTTTTAAAGGTCCCATGGCATGAAAATTTGACTTTATGAGGTTTTTTAACATTAATATGCGTTCCCCCAGCCTGCCTATGGTCCCCCAGTGGCTAGAAATGGCGATAGGTGTAAACCGAGCCCTGGGTATCCTGCTCTGCCTTTGAGAAAATGAAAGCTCAGATGGGCCAATCTGGAATCTGCTCCTTATGAGGTCATGAGGAGCAAGGTTACCTCCCCTTTCTCTGCTTTGCCCGCCCAGAGAATTTGGCCCACCCATGAGAGAGAGACATCATGGCTTTCAAACGAGCAAAGTGGCAGTTGGTCAAGGTCACACCCCCACCCTCCACCTTGCCCCCCCTCTCTCCTCCTCAATAGCATTTAAAGCTACAGACACAGAAATGGCACATACTAAGGAAAGCTCATTGTGGGACTGGCTCTAGTGGCTGTAATTCTGAACCAAGGCTGAATTTCGGGAAAGAGACTTCAGATACAGTATTAGGAGACTAGTAAGGTCTATATAAAAGCATCCAAAGAGCACCATGTCATGGGACCTTTAAGCCCCCAACGTCTCCTTCCAGGCAGCGCTTCGACCGTTGACTTCAAGGCACCTAACCCTAACCTTAACCTTAACCTTAACCCTAACCACAACCATAACCATTGCTTAATCCTAGTGCCTTCCAGGCAGCGCTGCCTGGAAGGAGATGGTGGGGGCTTAAAACACCGATAAATTACTTGCTCATTTATTTAGTCAATAATTGTTGCATTTGCTGTCATTACTTCTAGTTATCTGCCAAAAAACTTTTTTAAAGATGAGCGGTGTGTGTGCTTGAGTTCCTAAGGCAGGGTGTTTTACAGTCCATGGCTCCTTGCTGATGTGTCTTTGTTTCCTGCGCAGGACCTGGCTTTGTCCACTGACGAGCCTCTGCCCGTTTATAACCGCTGTGCTGTTCATGCGCTCGCCGCTGCCTACCTCAACCTCATCTGCCAGCTCACCACCGTCCCAGCCTTCTGCCAGCACATACACGAGGTAAGGGATTGGGCTTCTTTGTGTATACATTTTGTGTGTGTGTGTGTGTGTGTGTGTGTGCGTGTGTGTGTGCCAAGAACCTCTTTTAACAAACTACTTTTTTCATCTGCCCTTCAGGTAATTGAGGTGAGACAGAAAGAAAGTCCCTACCTTTTGCCTGAGGATGTCTTCGTTGATAATCCCAAGTATGTACCGGTCACATTCAAGTCTCCTTTCTCCCAAACCGTTAAATTTGATATTTAAATATGCAGTAATGGCAGGGAATTTTTTCTATTTACTGTATATAAAAAAAATCCCCACTCCCTCTTTCTTCCAAGGCCGCCTTCCTCACTGGAGAAGGTAGAGGGGGATGTTTTGTTCCTCCAGTCGAAGATCACTGAGGTCCTCGGAGGTAGTGGCTATAACACAGATAGACTGGCTACGCCTTATGTCCCCCAGTATACTGGTAAGAAGCTCAAACAATACGTCTCTTGTGTGTTATAATGTAACATTAAGTTCAAACGTCAGCTGTGGCAAAGTGATAAATGTGCTTCTCTCTTCACGTAAATAATGATAAATAATGATGTTTATCGACTTGCCAGCGTGTTACAACTCTGTGTTAGTGCTTTTTTGATTCCTGTATGGAAATGCAGAGCTGAACTACTCCCCTGGAACTAGCAGGGATTTAGTGTTTGGTTGAGGGACACTTCGTCAGGGCAGACCCTTTTCCAGGTCTGGGCCTTGAGCCAGGATCATTGAGTTAAAGGACAAGCTCTCTTTGTTGAGAGTTTTCTATTAAAGAAAAAGAAATAAAATGTGTGCACTTTCTTTCCAGATGAGGACCGTCTGTCCAAGAGAAAGAGCATTGGAGAGACCATCTCACTGCAGGTGGAGGTGGAGTCCCGAAACAGTCCAGAGAAAGAGGAGGTAAAGGCAAAAAGCATTTACACCAATTTCATGGCCTCAAACTCAAATATACCCACTATAAGGACGTTTATATTACCTTATTACTGCATCATAGTACTTATTTCTTGTTCCGTTCTGCAGAGGACACCAGCAGAGGAGATCACATTTGAAACCCTGAAAAATGCCATCGGTACGTCCACACACTTATTAACTTTTGTAGTTTTTTTTTAGGTATTCATGAAATTACATACTTATCACTACAGTATGACCACGTGTAAAACGTTCTATTGACTTGTATTGATGGTCCTCCTATCTAGTTGAAACCAAAGAAAAACACCTAACATGTTAGTTTAGGTAACTCGAAAAAAAGAACATTCAGGGAAATCAATATTGTGATATCCTTTACTGCTGTAGGAAGAATCACTTAAGCACTAATGCCACATTGTCACTTTCAACATAAAATATTCTGCAGCATTGAAATGTGAATGCCATTTGTGTCTCCCTCTAGTGGACAGCGTGGGTATGGAAGAGCAGGAGAGGGAGCGGAGGAGACAAGTGGTGGAGAAGTTTCAGAAGGCCCCCTTCGAGGAGATAGCTGCCCACTGTGGTGCAAGGGTACAACAAAAACATTTTCCTTTTATCCATATTGTTTTTAAAACTTGTTTTTTTCTTGTTTCAGCTTTGTGCTATTGTCTTATGTGATATTATTTGTCCCGTCTAGGCCACACTACTGCAGAGCAAACTAAATCAGATCTTTGAGATTACAATCAGGTAAGAGTTGGCGCTTTGGGATATTTCCAATGATATTGACTGACTCATGCTGATTGTTTCCTCTTCCCTATTCAGACCCCCGCCCAGCCCATCTGGAACCATTTCGTCCGGTTACGGCCAAAGCCAGAGTCGATCTATACCCATCTACGAGATGAAGTTTCCTGACCTCTGTGTGTACTAGACCAGAGAGCGAAGTTACAGAACTATTTAACATTTGAGTACAAGAAAGGGATTTTGGGAGGGGTAACCGGTCCTCACTGTAAAGGCGTCTTGATCATATAATCATAAAACCACAGGGGAAGAGGAGGAAACCAAAGTTGTTTGAAGCCAACTCAAGAACAAGCCACTTCTTGATTAACTTAGTTGTCTGAAATGGCAATTCTTTTGCCCTGTGATCGCAGCCAAAACAAGTCGGCTAATGTCAAAAAAATGCAGCAGTAAAACAAACAGTTCTCCTTAGATGTCTGTAGAAACTCCACCGGTTGGATTTTGAAATTAGAAATTGCCATGAACTGTGAGGGGAAAATTAAAGTGGCAGACTGAAAGTTATTTTATTGGCTTTAGAATGAATTGACTCACTCGTTGCATGCCCTGTTACTGGACATTTTTGATAGCACTGCAATTCTTGGACATTCTTTTGACCTGTTTGTCCCTTACAGGGTGCCATACTACCCTTGATGACACAATTAGATGATGAACTGATCTTAATATTTATATTTTATTTGTTTTCTTGTTTGTTGATTTTATGGAGAGGAAGAGCGTATGTGAATTAGATGCATTTTAATTTTCCTGACACCGTATTTTTGTGTATGTTTGAATGAAATATGGATACAAATATAAACCTAATCCTTTCCATCTCCCATGTTACTCAGCTCTTGAATATCTGACTTCAGTGTTTAATAGTACTATTCTTTTGTTTTGCCTTTTTAGTGTTAGCCAGAAGTGTTTTTTCTTTCATGACAGGCATTTATTTCCTGCACCTAGTTTTTTTCTTCTAATTATTATTTAGTTTTAAGTGGTTTAAATGACAGATAACTGTTGATCTGTGTGCTATCCTCCCAAAGTGAGTGTGCCTTACAGGTGACTCAAGTTGAAACATAAACAGAAACACACACTGCGCCACAATAATGACCACACTAAACTTCTGAAGATCTGAAGTGTTTACTGTGATGTTTACCAGATCAAACACTAAAAGATAACTACGGATCCTTTATTTTTCTCCTTTCCATATGAATGTGTATATACAGAGAAATATATAAATCTTTAAGATGATGTACAAAATAGGGATGTGTTTGTGTATATATACTGTACATTGATTCTAATTATGGACTCCCACTGCACTGATTGTGTCCGTAGATAAGGGAGAAAGGTATTAGTTAGTATTTATTAAAAATAAGTAACCAGCAACATCAACATCAAAAAGGTGAATTGACAAGGGTCTGAACAGCCCACAGTAGAAATCTAAATCATCTTGAGGCCAGTAGATCACACTAGTGAAGTTTGAAAGTGTCCTGCTTAAGAATTAATGAACCTGAAATAATCAACTTCCATTTTTAACCACTGATTTTGAGACAGGTTTTTAGCACTAGAATCATGACCTGTATTGTTGCCATTACATTCTTAATCCTGCTGGAATAAGTTTGCACTCTGTTTTTACGCCATACCGCTGCTGCTGCAGCCTACAAGCAGTGCACCTCATTCAGCAAGATTTAATAAGTCTAAAAGCCATTATGTGTGCACATACACATAGGTATAAAAACAAAGTATAATGGCAATAATTTGCCACTAGCCTGGCTAACAGCCCAACTGTTGGTAGCAGATCCTTTTGTGTTTTAAATCTGTTGTTGTTGTGGTGCTGTGATGGTCACTTTTGTGATGTTGTAAGAGATCGACCCTCCCGCTTCTGTGAGTTAACTGCATCGGACGTGAAACGAGCCGCAGCCATCTTGTTTGATGTAAACGACGGTGTATGGTTTGTCCCTGATTGTCGTGTCACAGTCCAGTTGGTTGTTTTATCATTTTTTACAATGTAGTGTCCTCTGTATGTATATTCATGTTCACACATGCCAGTGTATCAGATCTGTTCACGCTTCCCTCTTAACAAAGTGTCCTCTGTGTGTGTGTGTGTGTGTGTGTGTGTGTGTGTGTGTGTGTGTGTTCGTTCATGCATGCGTCT
The DNA here is from genome assembly GCF_008315115.2 of Sander lucioperca. Taxonomy (NCBI): domain Eukaryota; kingdom Metazoa; phylum Chordata; class Actinopteri; order Perciformes; family Percidae; genus Sander; species Sander lucioperca. The sequence goes on from NC_050191.1 coordinate 16,942,683, forward strand.
ACATGAACATTCATGCAGATGTGTCTTTATCGTCATTATCCAAGACCAAACTCTTCAAACACAGTTTACAGTCTTTGTCCAGTGACTCTTTCCAATACGTTAACGAAGAACAAGCTATTTCAGAGCAGTGTGCAGCTGTCTAAACCTTCCAGTGACATTTTGTAAAATTGTCATTTCAGCGTCTTGCAACTTCGCAGTAAAGACTACTAGTGTGCTTGTTGTCATTGCATAGTGTATTGTAATATTAACTGACGGTAATCCAATCTTACTTTTGCAATTACATGTCTGGTTAATAGATCTGTTTACAACGTAGTGCTGTAGGTCAATTCTATTCATTCTGTGAACTTTGCACTTTAAAAACTGGATTACCTAGTGACAAAGGCAGCTTTTACATGGAGAAAATGCCTTATAAGTGTCATACCTGACTTTGCATGCTAGTGTTGCTGTAATGTACAATAAATGTGTCTGTAACCAGAAAATGTCTGATCTGTTTTTGATTTATTTTGTTATTGACGATAGGGAAAGCCTGATAAAGAAGAATGTTTTCTAGTGAGATCTGCCTGAGATACAGGAAGCTGCGGACCATCATCATCATTATCATCATCATGCAGCGTATGAAAATAATCTTAACCTTGAGTGCTCAGTTATTTGCAGTGTTCAACACAGTATTAAGCAATTGTTCAGCTTCCTCAACTGTGCTTGTAGTGTTATTCATTTACTTGCCTGTAATGGACTGTGTTTTGTTTACGTTACACTACTTCCATCAGTACTGTGTATTTGCCATTTTCATGCCTGTCATCTAATTGGGTGGTTTATCAGAATTAAATCTGTGTATTTTAGTGGTGCCTTTTCTCCTACTGTTAGAGCCTTCAACAGAATATAATATCCAAAAACAATGGAAAGTTTAACTACTTTAGCCCTAAAACTCTGCTTCACAATTTTGACTGTTGGGACGGCTGTGGTATTGAAATTAACTAAATAGCCTAAAAATGTACAATAAATTTTAAAAAGTTGTAGGAAAATATATATTTAAAATGAAGTCAGCAACTTCGGGCAGGTTTGTGTTGCAGTGGTTTACTAGCGGCGTGGCTCTAGGAATGTCAATCTCTGTCGGTTTGATCCCGATAGAAATATATAAAAAACTATTGTCATGAAAGTTGGTACAGATGTTTATGTTCCCCAGAAGATAATTTGTAAAAACTTAGATCCTCTGACTTTTCATTAAGCACTATTATCAGGTCAAAATGATGTATGGTTCTGCTACACTGCTAGCAAAGCATGGGGAGGGCTTGAAAAAATGTGTATCTACAAAAGGCTGACCCTACAGAAAAGGTTTGGGAACCACTAGGCTAAGGTTTTAAGTCCTGACACTGTTTTTTTGTCTGTGTATCCAAACCTCTAGGATAGAGGGGGGGTTGTATGTTGTACAGACTGTAAAGCCCTTTTAGGCAAAATTGTGATACATATTAAATTGACTTGACTTGTCCATCATTTCCCTGTCGATAGTTTTAACTCATGACTGCAATCCCGGGCGATGTATATTGTCCGATTAGCATTCACAAAGGTTTCTGAAGGTGTTTGCTGTAATGATTTTTATTTATTTTTTAAACATTTTTACTTATTTTTTTTGCTCCTTTAGGCTGTACATATTTTCCATCTCACAGGAGGCTTGTATGTCAATTTGACATCTCTACTGTGTCAACGAGCTGATCGCCAGGCCTATATTTCCTCACTGAATGCTACCACTTGGCTTAAAATCTAGTATAAATGCCTCCTATATATAAGTCATCAGCCTCCCCCATCTGTCACCAGTAAAATTCTAACACATATTTTTAGTCATGTTTGTCTTCTGTCAGTTCTTAGCACACTACCCACTTACTAGAAAATGTCCTTTCCAGAGCTCAGCTGCATGGCCTTCATCAGGTGGTTGGTGTCATTAATAATTATCCTTATAGTTCATGTTGTAAAAGTCTGTGCTTATTAAATGAAATCAGTCAATTACTAGTATTGTTTGCCACAAACAGAACAATCTTTATTTTTTAATAACTTTAATATCATATTAATTTACAAAAAGATACCACTCTGTAAATAAACTGGATATATTATTTTAAACACTTTCATTCACACCCACCTCTTGCACTGGAATTTTATTCTCTGTTTTTTCAAAACATATAGCCTATAGCCTATCAATAATGATGCTGCGCACAAGAAAAAAAAACACTCCTAAGAAAGCTTTCAATTCAGACCAAGAAGGTCAAGGCAGTCTGTAGGTGCATTATTGTTTACATAAAATAATTGTTTACATAGTTAAGGTTTTAATGAGATATAACCTTTAGTTCAGAAAAGACACTCAACAACATGCTAATGATAGTGACAAGTCCTTTGGGTACCTACTAACATGCAATGGCTTTTAGATTCTTTCAATTACTCCTCCATTCAGCCCACTATCTTCTGCACATTCTTGACTATATTGTTCCTGAAGAGCTTAGCCAGCTGCCCCTGAGGTTTCTTCTCCCACGGTTTCATAAAGCTGCCATTACGTTTAGAGGCAGGTGGGCTCCCCCATCTGAAGTGACTCATCCGATAGGTTCCGTCTTTTCTCTCGTGCGAGCTCAACGGGACATGTGACAGAGAGCTGACCCTTGCCCTTGGCACTGCCTGGTTTTGACTTTTTCCATTCAGCTTCACTTCATCCTCATAGCTGTTCAGCTGCCTGCGAGCCTGAGGGAGGAAACTGCCCTCAGACGAGCCTCCTCCCTCCAGAGAGGAGGCAAAAACCTTCACAGGCCGGCGTTTACGGCCTGAAGGTTTGCCCCAGCGGAAATGCTCCATTGAATAGGAGCGTCGCTCGTCACTGTGGGCTTTCAGATCTGTCTCTGATATCTTGTTTTCAGACACCAGGGTGGCCAGAATGATGCTTAGTATTAGGTCGTCATCATCATCATCATCATCATCATCATCATCATCATCATCATCATCATTGTTCACCTTCTGGGCTAATGCACTGAACTGTGGGAGTTTCGTCTGGATCACAGACATGCACAGCTGAATGCAGTCCTGTGTGGAAGGAAATACAGAAACGCCAACATGGTTGAGTTGATAATGATACACTATTGAGCAACTGACTGTATTTTCTTACCTTGATACTGAGTTATTGTATACATATATAGGCTCCCATCAGTTTAAACTATGCCAAACAACAAAGATGATTTTACATAGGCCTATCTGAATCACATCAAGTATCAAGTATGGGCTCATAGACTCCCTGAATATGTGCATTGTTAAAAAAATCAATGTGCAAATATTTCAAACAATAATTTAAAGATAAAACTGAAATAATAAACTCTCATTGCTGCATTCTTTTCTTAATTAAATTTCGATCCATAAAATGTCAGATAATAATAAAATGCCCCAAAAAATATCCCAAGCCCACGTTGAGATATTAAAATGTTGTATGACTAATAATCCCAAATATATTCAATTAGCTCTCTGACTAACTAACTAACTAAACTGATGTTTGTTCTCAGATATTAATCCAAACATGGAGGTGCTATTTTTGTACCTACTACTGAATGTTGAAAAGTTGTGGAACAAAGTCTGTAAAGATCATCACACTTTGCGAACAAACATACATGTTTGCCATTGCTTTTAAGATGCGCACAATACATTTAGTTTGTCACAAAATAACCTCCCCTACCCTTGAGGTCCGTTTAGTAGCTGTTCTGGAGCTGTTCTGGAGCTTTCAATTATATTACCCGATCTTCCCTAGCAGATAGAGTTTGCTCTGTTGCTGAATTGATAGATGTTTAATTTTCCATTTTTCTGAGCTTGATAAGGGCTTCTTGTCCATGTTGGCCAAGTGTGATAACATTGAAAGCTCCAGAACAACTACTAAAAGGACCTTGAGGAAAGATTGTTTTGTTGACTGCTGTTTCGAAAGTCAAGAATGAACTCTGAAGCTAACAATTGTACTTTTGTTATGCTATTTTAGTTTGTTTTCTATGTGCCCTATCAAAGCACTTTGAATAACAGTACCCTTTGTGAAATCCTTTACAGAAATAAAGTTGCCTTGCCTAGTGATGGCAGTAACAGAGAAGAAAATAAAAAGAAGGCAACATGTACAGTACATGACAGAGAAGACAATTTGACCTACCAGTATGCTTCCCTTGTTGCGCAGGTCATTGCAGATGGAGCTTTCCCAGCACACCGACCCAAACCCGGGGTGGCACACATACACCATCACCACCACTAGCAACCACCATTGACACACCATCTTCAGCCTGGTGTGGAGAACAGAACACAAGTGAGTTGAAAAAACAAATAAAGCCACTCTCTTTAAAAACAAGAAGAGGCGTTAATAACAGGACTGTCCCAGGTTAATAGGCTCAAATAGCAATTTAACCTTGCTTAAACAGGAAGAAATTGCTGCTTTTGTTAAGAATATGGCTCTCTTGATAATTGCATAACACGTCCTTCCTTCTTTACATCACTTGGCGTGTTTCAACACTAAGAAAATAGTTGGATTTGTAGCTTTGTGTGTCCTGGCTGACTAATCATCAGCTTAAATACCATTCATCAACATTCCTTTTCCAGCATCACACGTATTCTAACAGGTGGCCTTGTTTTTCTGTTGCACATTCATTTGATTTAGAAGTGATTGATAATGAAAGCCCTGGGAAATGTGATTCAGTTCCCAAAAAGAGGCTTGATTAAGGTTTGTGGTTTTTAACCTTAAGGGAATGTATGAAAACTGTTAGGTATAGTTGGGAAATGGAGGAGGATTATGCCTGTTTGTGTAATTGGTTTGGGAGAGCAGGGCAGGGGCTTTATAGTTTTCTTGCTCCGTTAATTACAATAAAATAGTTACGCTCACAACATGCTTTTTATGTGCACCATGGACCATAAAGAGCGTTGTTACATATGCAGAGAACACTAATCATGTCTCTGTCTTGGGACTTTATTTTACACTTCACAATGAACTTGTAGGTAGTAAAACCATAATGTCAGTTTTGAGAGACAGTAGACAGTGAATCTCAATAGTAGGGATTGATCAAAGCTCTCTCATTAAGGACAATGCCAATTTTTCATTGGCCAACATGACAAAACTATGGTAAAGTTAAATGTATCATAAAAAGTTATAATCCTTACGGTTCTCATTAAATCAAACCCAATTTAGATTTTTTTTTTTTTGCAATAGCCATTCAATTTACATTCAGCAATTACCTCTCTATATGGTTTTCATTGTTAGTGGTGGACCACCATCCCTGGCTGCACTGGATAGGTGGCTTCACATGCATGTGAAATGAGGCATGCATGTAATCCAGCTTCATTTGATCTCATTGGTATCAGCCCTCATGTTTACTGGTCACTCTCCTACTGCCATATCAGAGTTGTATTAAGTTACTGCAAACTAAGCATTTTCTGCTGCTGCTGTAACAATGTCTGTTTCCGTTTTGTTTCAGTTTCAGTTTTCGGTCCCTGTCTCAATCCACTTCCATGCACTGCCATTCTCCATTCATCCACCAGTTGCCCTCATACTCTCCCAACTGACTCTTACTTCCACCTGTTTCCACTTTCCATTCCATCAGCCATGCAGTATACTGTATAACCGGCCCATTCCATCTCTTTCACTGCCAGATTGTCAATGCTGTGTGACCTTGTGTTCCAGCCACGTGACCCTGTAAGCCTGAAAGACATTCCTTCCCCATTCCTGTTCACCTGTGGATTTTCTTGTACTTCTAAGCCAGGACGGTTTTATATTATCAGCTTTTCAATAAATCACTGAACTCTCCTTGTCTGCCTGGACTGCCTTTTGGTCCTTCCCTTGTTGAATTACACAGCTGCTCCTTCACATTAAAATCATTCTGTTGGTGAAACGTGGTGGTGGCTTTTATGGAGAAGCTAACACAGGACATGCAATGCATTTGTCACTGTGGTTTGGGCATCAAGCATGCGTTACAAAATACATTTTCATTTTTTTTTGTAATGCTATTGTGTGGAAAACTGATTGTGCTGCCAGCAGAATAAATAAAATCAGCATTAGTCATGGCATGCAACTTGAGTTTGTTTGACTGCATTCCTGACATAATAACTGCTCAGGGAGTTCAACCAGGACTGAAATCATAAGAATTATAACTCTAACCCGTAATGTGCAAATTCAATTTGATAAATAGTCATTTATGTTTGACATAATTTGGGCAATTCATATTTCCACTGCTTATGTGCAGTTTGGACTATGTATCATTGTTCCATTAACATATTAAACCTCAAATAATTGGGGCTGAGTTGAGATATCATGGTGCAGGATGTTGTTTTCGAGGTCAAGGGAATAGTCCTAAGCAAATATGAATGGCCCTAAACTGTGTTAATGTTGACTCTGAAGTTCATGTAGTAACCCTGCTAAAAAAAAAGAAAAAGAAAAAAAGAAGTAATGCAACAGTCCCTTTATAGCTGTTCAGGGCACACAGCAATAATGATGGTAGTAATTTAGTAATTCATTACTTCAGTAAAAAGGCTTTATTTCCTCAGCTATACTGCCCTTATGAACATTAATAAGGAGATATGCAGCCAAAAACATTAGAAGGATTAAAGGTGCTTTGTGAGATAAATAGCCAGCAAACATTACCTTTTGTGACAATGACTGATGGACGTACACAGATATATGCAATTAGAAAAATAAGCGATTAGAAAAATGTACAAATGAATTATTTCAGTAGATGACAGCACTGAATGGCTTCTCTTATGACACATCTCCACCAGGCAAACGCCTCTCCTAATCTCTTTGCTGCTGTTTCTTATCACTGCTTCACCTCCAATTCTCTCTCTTTCCATGTTAAACCATTTATTTAGAAATAGAGTCTTTAGGGGGTTTATTTTGAAAAAGCCAGATGACAGAAAAATGTAATTTTAAGATTAAGCACTGACCAATTGATACTTGATTATACTCATATTTATTTTATTACATGTTTCATCTTGGTGCAGTGAGTTTTCTATCCTTTTTGGGAAATTGCATCTTGTTGTTTCTTCCTACCTTCTCCATAATTCTAAGGGGTGACTCCTTAGTGGGCCATCATCTTTGTAACTCTGGCAGAGAGACTCTACATTCTTCTTACAGTATGACTCACTCAGCTGAGCTCTGCTCTCCACAGACATACTCTGATAAAAGAAGCCTGAGAGTGGTGATCAAAAAACCTTATGTGTTAACAATATATGGAGTTATTTAAAGGGTCTCTAAGTTAGATTAGTGTTTGTGGAGGTTCATGTTAATGGAAAGCAATTCAAATGTCACCTAAGACAACTGTGCATATTCTTCAAAAAGCTGAGGTGTAACTATGAAGTAATAAATAATAAATAAATAAATAATGAATAAATCCACTTTAATTATAATTTACAGAATAAATTCAGCTGTACATGTCAGAAAATTCTAAATCAGTCCGTGAGTGTTAATCAATGCAATAGTGCTTATTCATCCAGAAAAACAAAAAGCTAACAACAATCAGACACAATTTTGATCCATTTCAAAAAAAGAATCCACAAAACAATTTTTTTTTTACCTTTTCCAAAAGCGTTCTTTTCCTCTCTTCTTGCTTTTCTCCCTCCGTTTGTCCACAGATCTTCCAGAGTGGCGATCCCTCTCCTCCTCTTCTGCTTTCTCTCTGCTCTGCAATGAAATGCTCAGTAGGAGAGAGTCTGCTGTTGCTTCCTCAGAAGAGGAAAGCTCTTTTTATAGACTCATGAAGTGTAGAGCTCGGACTCTCAAGGCCTCAGGGTGTGATTGAGGTAAGGGTCCTCCTGCCCCTTTCTGGATGGGGAGGAGTGTGTATTGGTGTGTGTGGTAGGTATAAAGGCCACCCACACACTTTTTAATCAATGGTGCAGCTCACGTCCCCACAACAACAGGTGAAACATTAGTGATCTAGTTAACTTGCTGTCCCCCTCTGCCTCCTCCTGCTTCTTCCTCTGTTTGGGTTGCAAGTAACCTTAATGGGTGATTATTAGGATGTTTCAACGCTCTTAGGTATATTTCTTGAGTGCATATTTACATTATCATACACTAATAAGAGCAACTGCAGGTCATTAGTGGATTCCTGCCAATCCTGGGTCGAATTGACTCAAAAATCATTCCTAATTCCTGATGATTTAAATGTCCAACCAGAAAGGAGGATATTTTGGATTACTGCTACACTACAATCAGCAGTACCTATCACACCCATCCCCGCGCTGCACTGGGACACTTTGACCATGTCATGGTCCACCTGATTTAGCCTGGCTCTGCCCTCCTACGTACTTACGCTCAATTTTCATTTCCCTTCAGTTCGCGGTATAGTCTTGGGTTTTCTCCAGCCAAATTTTTGGCGGTCCAATCAGCGAACAGAGGGAGTGGCTGAGAACTATGACGTTGAGGCTGTGCGCTAGAGTTGTAGTTCTGTAATGGCGGCGGAGAAAGATGTGAGCGAATCCATTTGTTGTAGCAACGCTGCCGAATATCCACAAGTTAAAGTCCGAGGAAGAACAATCTTTGCTTCATTAATTCATATGTGTGTTTTGGGCCTAACATGCAATAAACCAATCAAGAGTGTCATCTCCCTTTCCCTTTAAAAGCTAGGCGTGTTTATACCTTGGCGCATTGCTATTATGATGGCGGATTTGCACCGTAATATTTTTATTTGTAATCTTTTGCATGTTTGTGTGCTGCTGTGCTTCCCTGTGTGTGTGTAACAAGCATAGTGTGCATGCACTGGGCATAAGCCTAGGCGCATTTTACTAATTTGCTGTTAAAATAACAATGAAATGCTGCGCTATTGACTTTAGACCAGGTTTTTGTTGGTCAATGGCGCGATCACTTCCCGTTGCCTTAAGATAGCAATGCGCCAAGAATTCACCTGAACACACCTCCCTGTAAGACCAGCATGCCCATGGACGCAAAGATGGGCGCAAGTGCAGTCTTAAACTATCGAAGACACTTGCGTTGGGCTTTGCGTTGGGCTTTGTGCTGCGCTGCGCTGCGCTGCGCTGCGCTGCGCTGCGCTGCGCTGCGCTGCGCTGCGCTGCGCGGGTACAAGATAAGGCCCTGAATGAGTTTTACTGTTGATTTGAAAGACAATGGGACAGTCCTGATACCATACACCGTGACTCATCCGCGAGCTCAAGCCCTCCAGCTCCACCACAACAGGAACCTGGGCTTTCCCACCTCAGAGCCCCCGCCCTCCCCGACCACAACAACGACTCTCCACACCCTTGAAAGAGACGTCAACAGGCTGTTCAATAGACAGAACCCCTGCAAAGCAGCCGGACCAGACTCTGTCTCTCCCTTCACCCTGAAGCACTGTGCTGATCAGCTGATCTTTAACATCTTACTGGAGATATACCACTTACCAGCCTGCTTCAAGACCTCCACCATCATCCCTGTTCCCCAAAAAAACAAGGACCACATGACTTAACGACTACAGACCCGTCGCGCTGACCTCTGTGGTTATGAAGTCTTTTGAGCACCTTGTTCTGGCTCACCTCAAAACCCTCACGACCCACTCCTGGACCCCGTGCAGTTTGCCTACAGAGCCAACAGGTCTGTAGATGGCGCAGTCGACATGGCTCTTCATTTCATCCTCCAGCACCTGAAATCCTCAGGAACCTACGCCAGGATCCTGTTTGGGAACTTCAGCTCTGCTTTTAACACCATCCTCCCGGCTCTGCTGCAGGACAAGCTGTCCCAGCTGCACAAGCCTGACTCCACCTGCAGGTGGATCGCAGACTTCCTGTCTGACAGTAAGCATCACATGAAGCTGGGGAAACATGTATCCAGCTCTCGGATCATCAGCACTGGTTCCCATAAAGGCTGTGTCCTTTCCCCTCTGCTCTTCTCCCTGTACACCAACAGCTGCATCTCCAGTCACTGGCCCGTCAAGCTCCTGAGGTTTGTGGACGACACCTCTCTCATTGGACTCATCTCTGGTGGGGAAGAGTCTGCCTACAGGCGGGAGATTAACTATCTGGTGACCTGGTGCGAACCAAACAACTTGGAGCTAAATGCTCTGAAGACAGTGGAGGTGGATGTGGACTTTAGGAAGAATGCAGCACCACCTGCCCCAACACCCTGGGTGACTCCACAGTCAACACTGTGGAGTACTTTCGCTTCCTGGGCTCCATCATCTCTCAGGACTTCAAGTCAAAACTGATTCAGGAGTGTGAGCGCACAAGGCGAGACTTTACCACTCTCATTGAGGCTTTAAAAAGCACTGGGAAGTCGGTTTTTATTTCGGGCCCACTTCCATCTCTAGGTCGCGGATCATGCCTCTTTAGTAGACTACTCTCCCTTAACACCTGGCTCCAGCTCACATGCAGCATTCACAAGATAGGTTTTATTGACAACTTCAATCTGTTTTGGGAACGTGGCTCCCTGTTCAGCAGGGATGGGATTCATCCCAATACACGCGGAAGCCAGATGCTACGTGGAAATTTGCACCACGCCCTGCATACCCAGACCTCTGATTGACTGTTTACATCCCATAAACACTCCCACAAGCACACTGACCAGACACACTCTCCCAAAGTCAATAATCAGAGATACAGCGCTACACGCCCCTCTGTGCTCCCTTCAGAGCAATCACCCATTCATAATCCCATAACCACCGTGTCTGTCCCCCGACTGAGACCGATTAAACAAAACGCTAACAAAAGAGGTGCTATACTAAACAACCTAATTGGAATTAAAACAACCACTGCAACAATAGAACAGAATAGGAAAATCAAATGTGGACTATTAAATATTAGATCTCTGTCATCGAAAGCATTATTGGTAAACGAATTGATATCAGATAACCACATTGATTTATTCTGCCTCACCGAAACCTGGCTGGGCCATGACGAATATGTTAGTTTAAACGAAGCCACTCCTCCCAGTCATAATAATACCCAAATTCCACGAGGCTCAGGCCGAGGAGGGGGAGTTGCAGCCATATTTGACTCAAGCCTGTTAATTAATCCTAAACCTAAACTAAATTATAACTCGTTTGAAAGCCTTGTTCTTAATCTTCAACACCCAACATGGAAAACTGTACAGCCTATTATATTTGTTGTTGTTTACCGAGCACCAGGTCCATATTCTGAGTTTTTATCTGAATTCTCAGAGTTTTTATCATGCGTAGTCCTTCAATCAGACAAAGTACTTATTGTAGGTGATTTTAATATCCATGTGGACGTTGACAGCAATAGCCTTAGTACTGCTTTCAATTCACTGCTAGATTCTATTGGTTTCAGTCAGAGTGTGCACGAGGCCACGCACTGTTTTAACCACACCCTCGACCTTGTGCTAGAATATGGCATCAAAATTGACGATTTAATAGTATTTCCGCAGAATCCTTTATTATCAGACCATTTTTTAATAACTTTCGAATTCCTACTACCAGACTATACGAAATTAAATAAAAGTTTCTACACTAGATGCTTATCTGACAGCGCTATAGCTAAATTTAAGGAAGATATTCCAACAGCACTTAACTCAATGTCATGCCTTAATATAACAGAGGACCGTTATGTTAACTTTAGTCCCTCCCAACTTGATAACTTTGTACACGCTGCTACGGCCTGCCTACGGACTACTTTAGACTTGGTTGCTCCCCTCAAAAAGAAGATGATGAAGGAAAGGAAACTAGCACCTTGGTATAACTCCCAAACACGCAAATTCAAACAAATCGCACGAAAACTTGAAAGTAAATGGCGTTCCACCAAATTGGAAGAATCTCGTGTGGATTGGCAAGATAGTCTAAAAAATTATAGGAGGGCCCTCAGAAATGCCAGATCAGACTATTACTCAATACTAATAGAAGAAAATAAGAACAACCCAAGATTTCTTTTCAGCACTGTAGCCAGACTGACAGATAGTCACAGCTCTATTGAGCCATCTATTCCTATAGCTCTGAGCAGTGATGACTTCATGACCTTTTTTAATGATAAAATTATAACAATTAGAGAAAAAATTCATCACCTTCTGCCCACAGCTTCTAACGGCTCACCATTGGGCGCAGGAGGGCTAGAGAGAACGATAAGACCTGATACTTATTTAGACGGCTTTTATCCTTTAGACCTCCAACAATTAATGTTAAGGGTCTCTTCAGCTAAGCCAACTACCTGTCTCTTAGACCCCATTCCAACGAAGCTACTTAAAGAAGCACTACCCGTGGTCAATACCACATTACTAGATACGATCAATATGTCCTTATTAACGGGTCACATACCGCAGTCTTTTAAAGTAGCTGTGATAAAACCTATTCTGAAAAAACCCACCCTCGACCCTGAGGTCTTAGCCAACTATAGACCTATATCTAACCTCCCCTTTCTCTCCAAAATCCTTGAGAAGGTAGTCGCTAATCAATTGTGTGACTTTCTGCATAGAAATAGTCTATTTGAAGACTTTCAGTCAGGATTTAGAAAGCATCATAGCACAGAGACGGCACTGGTGAAAATCACTAACGACCTTCTAACTGCTGCTGACAAAGGACTTGTCTCCGTACTTGTCTTATTAGATCTTAGTGCTGCATTCGATACTATTGACCATACCATCCTCTTACAGAGACTGGAACATTTAGTTGGCATTAAAGGAATCGCACTAAGCTGGTTTAAGTCCTATTTTTCTGAGCGATCCCAATTTGTTAATATTAACGATAAACCATCCAAATACGCTAAAGTTAGCCATGGCGTTCCTCAAGGCTCAGTGCTTGGACCAATTCTATTCTCTTTATATATGCTTCCTCTAGGCAATATTATTAGGAAACACTCAATTAACTTTCACTGTTACGCAGACGACACCCAATTATATCTGTCAATCAAGCCAGACGAAAGCGGTCAGTTAGCTAAACTTCAAGCGTGCATTAAAGATATAAAATCCTGGATGACCCACAATTTTCTGATGTTAAACTCAAACAAAACGGAAGTTATTGTGCTGGGACCCAAGCACCACCGAACTTCATTATCTAAATATATAGCTACCCTAGATGGTATTGCCCTGGCTTCCAGCACTACTGTCAGAAATCTAGGAGTCATTTTTGACCAGGATCTATCCTTTAACGCCCACTTAAAACAAACCTCAAGAACAGCCTTTTTCCATCTTCGTAACATTGCCAAAATCAGGAACATCCTGTCTCAAAACAATGCTGAAAAACTAGTCCATGCATTCGTAACTTCCCGGCTGGACTACTGTAATTCTTTACTATCAGGCTGCTCAAATAAGTCCCTCAAGACCCTCCAGCTGATCCAGAATGCTGCAGCGCGTGTTCTGACAAGAACTAACAAAAGAGATCACATTTCTCCTGTATTAGCTTCTCTGCATTGGCTTCCTGTAAAATCCAGGATTGAATTTAAAATCCTTCTCCTGACCTACAAAGCACTAAATGGTCAAGCACCATCATACATAGAAGAGCTCTTAGTACCTTATTGTCCCACTAGAGCACTGCGTTCCCAGAACTCAGAGCTACTTGTGGTTCCTAGAGTCTCTAAAAGTAGAATGGGAACCAGAGCCTTCAGCTACCAGGCTCCTCTCCTGTGGAACCAGCTCCCAACTTGGGTTCGGGGGGCTGACACCGTCGCCACATTTAAGAATAAACTGAAAACCATCATCTTTGATAAAGCTTATAGTTAGGGAGTGAGGAGTTGCAGCATAGTAGAGTAGAGTAGAGGGAGGCAGGAAGTACAAGCCCGTTCCGGCAGGGGAGAGTACGAGCCCGGTCCAGGGCCCCTCTCTTTAGCCTGCCTCTCTTAGTTATGCTATTATAACTCTAGACTGCTGTGGGAAGCTCCTTCCAAGGACACAATGAGCCGCTCCCTCTTCTGTCTTTTCACTTGTCTCCTTTTGTGTGCATCTTAGTCCCAGAAATGCCTGTTACTAACCTAGCTCTGGGGAGTTTTCTCCCCGGAGTCCCTTTGCTTCTTTTTCACCCAGAACATCGCCTTGGAATTGGGTGGCACCTACACCGGGGTCCTGGGTGCAGCTGACGCTATGGACTTACTACACCCTGCTACGCTCTGCGTTTCCCCGCAGTGTCCGACTGCGTCCTGCCGCGTCCAACCGCGTCCACCCAGGCTGCTGTGCCATACTACACCCCGTAACGCCCTGCTCTGCCCTACTATGACATGAACTACTATGACTACCATTGTGATCACTGTTTCACTATCTTTATTATGACTATTATTGCCACCATTCACCACTCCCCCAACTGGTGCCGTCAGACACCGCCTACCAAGAGTCTGGGTCTGTCCGAGGTTTCTTCCTAACAAAAAAGGGAGTTTTTCCTTGCCACTGTCGCAATAGCTACTGCTAATGCTTGCTCTTGAGGCAACCACTGTAATAGTTGGGGCTTCGTAAAGTACAGAGTTTGGTCTAGACCGACTCTATCTGTAAAGTGTCTCGAGATAACTCTTGTTATGATTTGATACTATAAATAAAATTGAATTGAATTGAATTGAACATCAGCTTACTCATTAAAAAAGCACAGCAGAGGATTTACTTCCTTCGGCAGCTGAAGAAGTTCACCCTGCCAAAGTCGATGATGGTGCACTTCTACACTGCCATAATTGAGTCCATCCTCACCTCCTCCATAACCATCTGCATTTGTATGTTACCTGTAGCCACTATAGGTTCTGCTACTGTACACGCTTGGAAAAGGAGGGGTGACAAGGGACATTTAGTTGGTCAGCATCCTCGCCGCTGGATGCCACAAAATCTGACATACTGGTCCTTTGAAGGAGACATATGATGTATTCTCAGGTTCATATTTGTATTTTGGGTTTCTGCTAGAACATCTAGCAGAAACCCAAAATACAATATGCCAACAAAATATGGCGCACCTTTGCAAAGGTTGTTCTTAAACTGTGGGTGGAGATCATGGATGTATTATAAGACCTGGATGCAACGTTAATGGCAGAGCCCCGTTAATTCCTATGAGAGTTGGTCAGTGGCGCATCTGCCAAAAAAGTTTCTAAGCTTATGGGTTTACTTCCTTGATATGTGACCACTGAATATGCGCCGAAGTGTTTGTCCCGCTGGCCCCGCCCGTGAGTTCCCGCCCGGCCCATAGACTTTACACTGTGGTGACGTCACAGGTTTTCGAAACGCATTTCTCGGCTCAAAGGGAGTTTTTCAAATATAAAAAGTCCATTGATTAAAAATTCAGAATAGAAAGAGTCATAACAATTTGTTTGCAGTTCGAGGTGTCCTGGCAGCAGTTTTACAGACATCTCTTTTACAGTGGTGGCCTATGGGGAATATCCTTTCTGGGTTGCAGAGGGATTTTTCTTTGCAAAAACTAAATCACCGGAGAGGCTGAGCGCTGTTTATGGGGGCCTGGTGGAAAAACTGAAATGTGGGTCATTATATTCTAATGAGCCTGCATGTGACATAGGAAGGGAAGCCAAATCTGGATGGTTCGTTGAAACCGTTTTCTGATCGCATCCCACAAAAGACTGAGTTGGGTTGTCTTATTTATCAGTTTGTGGGTTGGTAGGCACTCCAGATACCCAACTGTATGTGTACAAGCACTGAAAAAGTGAGTTTTTCATTAACAGTCCCCTTTAAAGCAGCCATATTATGCTCATTTTCAGGTTCATAATTGTATTTTAAGGTTGTACCAGAATAGGTTTACATGGTTTAATTTTCTAAAAACACCATATTTTTGTTGTACTGCAGTGCTCTCTCTCACTGCTACAGATCCTCTTTTCATCTGGTCTCTGTTTTAGCTACAGAGTGAGACCTCTTTTCTTCTTCTTCTTCTGTACTATCTTTGATTGCACTGCACATGTGCAGTAGCTCAGATGTAGATCATGTCAGCTAGCTAGCTCCATAGACAGTAAAAGACAGGCTGTTTCTACAACTTCGGTCACTTACAAGGCAGGATTAGCTGGGAGACTTCTAAATGAGGGCGCACATGTAAGTAGTTCTTTTGTAGATTATGGTGAACTTGTGTGTGTTGTAGCAGTGCTTTGCTATTGAGAACGAGGTAGCATGCTAGCGTTAGCATTAGCATTAGCATGCTAACGAGCTAATGGTTGCGGTTAACCTGCTCGTTTCGGCTTGTGACATCACAAGCCGTGCCGATTTTGAACAGCTCACCCAGAGACTGAAGTCAGGACACATTCAGAAACTGTATCTCACTCTAAACAGCATGGATGGATTTTTTTCAAAGTTTGTATGTGTGTGGAAGCACCAGAGACACAAAAGAACACCCTAAATCCCAGAAAAAGTGTTTTTTTCATAATATGGGCACTTTAAGATCAATCTCATCTAATTATATGTAATAAAACCTAATAAAAAGGAGAAAACCGTCTATCCTGTTGTTTTGTTAGCTGTTCAACCATGTGGAGATACTCGTGTGAGCTACAGGGTTAGTTAAAACATAAACAAAATATCTTACATTTTTTCATTAATTCCCTCACTAGAGCTAAATCCACATTTGGGTGGACATGGCCTTAGTGAACTAAACAATACTGTGGTTAAGTCTGGGTGGAACTAATAATTAATCACTATTACACAGGCGTAATTTTTAGATTTGTACATTCCCGATGACAGAGTAGAAAGTTAAGAGTGTGAGAAGCAAAATGACAGACTATTTATTTACAAGTGCTATGGCCACTTGTTTGTGGCTGCCGCTGCTGTGAGGGGTCTTCGTACCGAGCA
Organism: Sander lucioperca; assembly: GCF_008315115.2. Lineage (NCBI taxonomy): Eukaryota > Metazoa > Chordata > Actinopteri > Perciformes > Percidae > Sander > Sander lucioperca. The sequence goes on from NC_050191.1 coordinate 16,959,346, forward strand.
CTGGTCAAATGCTCCTCTGAACATGGGGGTGAGGTAGGGGGTTACTCCTACCAATGTCCAGGAGGAATATTATGTGATGTCCGAGAGGCAGAAGGATGTTCACAGGTGTGAAATACATCAACACCCTTTTTATGTAGTAGATTAGCTGACTGCCACGGCATCAGCTAATGGGGATGCGTAGTGTCTAAAACCTCTACAGATTGATGAGATAATACTTGCGTACATGGCAGTCTTTATTAGGCAGTGATTCACACCCTGTGCAGCCGGGGCTTGCATTATTATTAAGCGCTGGAAGTAAGTGCCATCAACAGGGAGATGAATTACACTCCAAGTGCTGTTGGAATGCATAATCTCTTTTTGTTTTAGCATTCAAATTCCCCCCCCCCTCACACACACACACACACACACACACACACACACACACACACACACACACACACACACACACAGGCCTACATGCACCATTAATACTGTATATCTTAACATAGTTAACATTCAAGTGGAAATTTAACAGCATTCATAGAACAGAGGCAGATAATGTAAAATAACTTCAACTTGACTCATGATTTATGTTTTCAATATCTTCAAACATTCTAATCAGACACTAGCTTGATTACTTTGCACTAGTTTACAAGTTTGCAGCAAGCAAACAGGTACCTGTTGCCATATCAACATTTGATTGGCAGGGATACCATACTAGCATTTACAGACAAACTTTCCGTCAATTTTATTCAAGTCTCAGGCCCAATCATGTCCACACTCACAGACTTGAAGTGCGTTCCCAGTAAACTGTCCCCACTGTCAAATCGTCAAGTGCTTGAGGACTCTTGCAGACATTTTGAGCCCTTTATGCACACTCTGCAGACTTTGCCTAAGGGAATTACCCACAATTCATGGCGTTGTGACAGTTACCAGGCGGAGCCCGGAATCAATAAAAATTAAAAAGATTAAACAAGGACGACTGGCACATGGCTAAATTTACCCAGAAACATGACGATACATAAAAAACATGAAATCAGAGGATCGCAAGCATAGGCTATAGTACACACATAGTTTATTTATTAACTATTTCTTTTAATTTTGCTGAATGATGCTGATTTGACAAAAATGTATTATTTGAAAATTAATATTGTTTCCACTCTGTAAGGTAAGAGCCTGGAAGATGTTCAAATCAGGCAGTCGGCCTGATTTGAAATTACGTAACATGTTTTGGAATCGTCTAACATAATATTTTGCTGCAAAGTGCTGTCCCATTTGTATTTACACCATTTCGAGCCCTCACAGCCTCTCGCAAGCACTTACCAAGTGACGTCAGTTAAATCTGTGAGGGTTCACGAGTTAAGGCCTTAGGGGGACATTGGCCTTTTAAAGATAGATAGATAGATAGATACTTTATTCATCCTGAGGGAAATTTTAGGCATCCAGTAGCTTAGACAATCATAACACAACACAACAAACACATACACACATATATCTCACATACATAAAAATCACTCACAGAAATTTAAAGAGTTATAAAAATCACTCACAGAAATTTAAAGAGTTAAAGGTGCTAAGGTAGACTGTTTGCAATGGTGGTGGTGCAAAAGAGTAGAACAGTGTAGGGATTGATCAGTGCAATAGCTTATTATTAAATATTAACTATGACTATGAAAAGACAAGAATGTAAACATAATAGAATTAGAATTGCTTGACAGAAAAGAAATAATATACGTTAAGAACAATATATAACAGGGAATAAGTTATAAGATTTAGATGTTATGACCACAGTCCAGATTGGAGGGCTAATATAGCCTAAAAGACAGTCAGTGAAGGAAGGATAAATGAACATAATTTGAGGACACTGTAAAATGAAAGACACTAATGTTAATAGATTTTGTATTTTGAAAGGAAATAGATTAATCGTTGTCTCTTACAACAGGCATGTTGTCTTCTCTTGTCCTCCAGTCAACCTTCAGTTATTTTGTGTGGTTTGTCCTTGTGTATGTTTCCTTGAAAAGAAACCTATACGCTTGTAGCTAACAGAACGCTGAATGTGTATGTTACTGGCATTCAACACATGAAAAGAAAGTGATTTTCTTTTTAACAGCACAGCCTTTCCTTTAAAAAAGCACTCTGTGTGTGTGTGTGTGTGTGTGTGTGTGTGTGTGTGTGTGTGTGTGTGTGTGTGTGTGTGTGTGTATATATATATCTTCTCCATTTAAGGTGTAGTCTAAACAAGTGAGTCAGGTCTTCCTGATGAAGTTTCCACACAGGGTCACAGGCACACCTTGTAAACAAGAACCGCAATCAAATTGATTTTAACACCTGTCTACTTCACACTTTCACTCCTGAAAGAAGGAATTTGCATTGGTGTTTGCTGCATACAATAAACCTATTAAGAAGAAGTAAAAAATAAAGCAAAGTACTGAAACAGTCAAGAACATAAACATAGAATAAACAATTACCATAAAATCTGAATAAATACTAAAACAAAAAATCACTGTGGCTGACATGACATGGCTGTAAGCTACATATTATAACAGAACAAAAAAACAGATAAATAAATAGCCATATCTTCCCTGATATGAATGCATTTGAAAAATCCCGTTAGATGATGCCAACTTTTTCCCATTTTGGAGTTATTTGGTGTTTATTTACATTATAGATGAATCATAAAAAATACCAAGTCCTCTGTTTCTTTCCAAATGCATGCATCTCAGCTCAGTCGTAGAGAAAGGAAGTCCAATAATTTCCCCCCTAAAGCTGCAAAGTAAGATATACATTGACTATTTAGGCTATTAGTCCAATAATAGGCCACCTAAGATGAAAATGAATAGACTTACTGTATCTGTAACCAATTACAAATTTCATTTAGATTTAGATTTAGATTTAGATTCAACTTTATTGTCATTTAGCAGAGTACAAGTACAGAGCCAATGAAATGCAGTTGACATCCAACCAGAAGTGCAAAAGAAGCATTAAATACCAAAGTGCTGGTTGAGTACAGTATTCTGTGCAGCTATGTAGACAATACAGATTAAATATGTACAACAGTGTATAGTTAGATAAATACAGGTTTTCTATGTCTATGTCTACAGTGACAGATAAGGAGTATAGAGGGTTATGTACAGAGAGTATAAATAGACATTCTATATAAATTATATATATATATATATATATATATATATATGTATATTGCACACGTTTATGGGCAGGTTATGGAATATAAAATATATACCGTATATATATATATATATATATATATATATATATATATATATTGTGCAGTTTGGGGTGTTAGCAGTGCAAGGGCATTGATGAAACAGTGCAGGAGTAAATGTAAACAGGTAAACAGTGCAGTGCAGTAAATGTAAACAGGTAAACAATGCAGAAGTAAAAAGTAAACAGTGCTAGACAGGAGGTGAAGTTTTGTTCAGCAGAGTTACAGTCTCTGGAAAGAAGCTGTACCTGAGCCTGCTGGTGCTTGAGCGCAGGCTCCTGTATTGCCTGCCAGATGGATGTAGGGTGAAAAGACCATGATTTGGGTGGGTGGCATCCTTGACAATGGTTTTTGGCTTTGTTTGTACAGCGTTTATGATATGTGTGGTGGATGGAGGGGAATTGGGAGCCAATAGTTCTTTGGGCAGATTTCACTACTCTTTGTAGTGCCTTGCAATCGGCATCATTGCAGTTGCCGTACCATACAAAGATGCAGTTTGTGAGTATGCTCTCAGTGGTACAGCGGTAGAAGTCTGATAGAATTGTAGGACATAGGTGTGCTTTCTTAAGGGTCTGTAGAAAGTGAAGGCGCTGATGCGCCTTCTTCACCAGACTAGAGGAGTTGAGAGACCAAGAAAGATTTTTTGTGATGTGGACCACAAGGAACTTAAAGCTAGACACACGTTCCACCTCAGCACCACTGATGTGGAGGGGGGTGTGTGCCTTGTACTTGGTTCTCCTGAAGTCCACAATGATCTCCTTGGTCTTCTAGGTGCTGAGTGCCAGGTTTTTACACCACATAGCTAGGTGCTGAACCTCATCCCTATAGGCTGTTTCATCCTCTCTGATCAGGCCCACCACTGTGGTGTCATCTGCGAACTTAATTATGGCATTGGAGCCATAAACAGGGGCGCAGTCGTGGGTGAAGAGGGAGTAGAGCAGAGGGCTCAACACACAGCCCTGCGGCGCGCCAGTGTTCAGGGTGATAGTGGAGGAGGAGAGACCTCCTAATTTAACAGCCTGGGGTGTGTTAGTAAGGAAGTCCATAATCCAGTTGCAGAGTGAGTTGCTGATGCCAAGCTGGCTGAGCTTGGAGATCAGCTTGGAGGGGATCACAGTTTTGAAAGCTGAACTGAAGTCAATGAACAGCATTCTAACATATGTATTGGGACTGTCCAGGTGGGTGAGTGCCAGGTGGAGCGCTGTGGAGATGGCATCCTCTGTTGATCTGTTGCGTCTGTAGGCAAATTGGTACGGGTCCATTGCAGCGAGGAGACATGATTTCAGTTGTGAGAGGACCAGCCTCTCAAAACATTTCGCAATGATGGGTGTCAGTGCAACCGGGCGGAAATCGTTTAGCTCCTTGGCTGTGGAGTGTTTAGGCACCGGAACAATGGTGGCTGATTTAAAACTGTGGGGGACTGTTGAATGGGCTAGAGACATGTTGAAGATGTCAGTGAAGACACCAGCCAACTGCTCTGCGCAGGCTTGCAACACACGTCTGGGAACTCCATCAGGGCCAGCAGCTTTCCGAGCATTCACCCTGCCCAGGATGTCGCAGACATCTGAGGTGGAAAATTGGAGTGTGTTCTCGGCAGCTGACTTGAAGGCTGCCTCCTTGAAGTATTATAGCTTTTCTCATTATCCAGAGCAATCCATCACATGCTCAGTGTCAGGTTATGCAACTGTGCGTCATGAGAGCCTGACGTCATGTCAAAATATTGCCGGAGTGAGGAGGAATGTCTCTTTAGGCAAGTGTGTGTTGCCTTGATTCCTCCCTTACGTCGTAGGAGGAAAAAGAAGCTGAGGTTCAAAGAAGCTATTCAAGGAAAAGGAAGTGAGAGGGCATGTTTACATACTGCAAAAGTCTGAACAAAGCTTCATTTTTCTCCAACCACTCTTTAGTGTGAAGCAGCGTTTTCTAAAGTTATCACCTTGGAAGAGCATTTTAGAAAGGTGAGTTTTTGTAGGCGGAAACTCTAGCTTATGTGGATGAAAGAACGAAACAAAGAGAGATGTGTGGTTTCAAAAGTATCCATTTAATGTGGCCATGGCTTTGGCACTTAGACAGATTATACCTCTCAATATATTTTAGGGTCCCTGAAGACAAGCTGGCTTATACTGTATCAGCAAAGTTTAACAAAACGCCTACAAGTTTTTGAGTCCCAGGATGGACTTTGCTCACTCTGCCAAATCCCAAAACATGAGCTTTAGAAAATAGCTGCTCTGGCTTTAAGCCAGACATGAGGATGCCTCTCTGCAAACTCATGGACGCTGCTTCATCACACACGCCAAGCAAACACTTTACAGGTAACACTGAGTTGTAGATGTAGCTATGGAACCGTAATGCATTCACTTGAAAAAAAATTGAATCAAAGAGATATTTCAAAATCCTACAGGGAGTACGGTTTATGCTGCTAATCAGCCTGACCCTGTAACAGTGCTATATGATTTCAAGTACAGAGTCAATATACCTAAGGTATCTAAGGTATTAGTTAAGTATTACATGCAAATTATGTCAGCTAACAGTTCGCTTCACCACATAGAGAGCAAACAAAATGAGCATTGGCAGTGATAGCAAACTGTGAGTAACTGATCCTGGAGAAACACCGCAATGTCCAACAGATCAGCAAAGTCCGGAGGTGCTGCACAAAGTCGAAGACAAACTAGCCTAGTAGCAATACCATCTATATTAATTAAAGACACGAGTATCTCATAATGTCCCAAACCAAAACCCAAATAAACTTGTTTTTTGGGTCCTTAAAGTTTAAAAACTAGATGTTGACATAGAGTGAAAGTACCAATATTAGATAAAGTAATAATGGAAGGCACATCTTATTGTGGGTACTGTGCAAATTCCAAACAAATGTGCAATTAATCGAAATATGTTCAACAATCGACACACAGTGAACCTGGGAGCTTTTGGGGTCCCTGGGGGTCTCAGAAGAGTTTCAAAAGAATTTGAAAAATTCCCCGGATTATTTATCCAATAATGAGCAAGAGAAGCATGGATAAAGATGTATATCTTTGGTCTCCAACAATATGTCATTAAAAGCTGCGTCTTTAGATTTCCATTCAAACAAAACACTAACTACTGACGTGTGAGAGGAGGCGCAAAATCACACAAGTAACACACAGCAATTAGTGGCACGTGTGGCCCATTTATAGGTGCATTGATGCATCAAGGAGAGAGCAGCTCGGGGCATTTAAGTTGAGTCAAGTGAATTAAGTGCAACTAACCATAAATCACAATCATGTCTGAACTGACTGAAACAACAAGAAGATTCTGCCATTTTCCCAGCCCTTGTCACATGACCAATTAATGTTTCCATGATGACTATCCAAAATTCTGATACCATGGAACCAGCACAGGAAAGGTGGCAGACTGACCCTATAGAAAATGTGTATTGTTTTCCGATATCCAATTTGTTTAAAATGAAAAAAAAAGTGAAATTAATAATGAACTTTATGTTTTATTTAGCAGAATTACATTGTGTTGTTCTAGTCAATCCAATATTTCCTATATTTCTAAGCAGATTTTCTATGCTGTATTCTAATAAAATCCGCCCCTGTGCCATCCCACTTTAAAAATCCTGGAATCACCCAAGGACCTACATCTGACCAAAACTAAACTAGATGGCCAAAAGAAGACAAAATATAGCTGCTCCACATGAAATCCTTTTAATAAATAAACTAAGAGAACAAGATGCAGACCAAGTCTTGGTTGCAAATGTGAATAAATGCTGAATGAATGCTAACTCCTTGTTCCCTTGGACCTCCAAACAAAACAACAAACTCCCTTAATCCTTTCAGAACAGAATGTTATTACACAATGTTCCATGTCTAACTTGAATTTATTTCATGAGCTGTATCTGTTGTGTCAGTCAGTAATAGGAACCGTGCCAATATGGCATTTTACTTTTTAATTATGGTCCCATATTTTTTTAGAGCTTTTTCCATAGCTTAACTGTCTTCTTTATCATTGTTTGATTTGCAGGTTTTTAGAAATAGTTTCCTTAATTGAAACAGTCTGGCATTTTAACCTATAGTGACAGCCTGCTGCTTTTCAAAACCTTTTCCAGAAAAATTGCTTGGGGTTTGGTCTTACGTGTCAGGTTTATTTACACAGCTCTTCATCATCATGGATAATAAGCAGCATTGTGCAGCCCTTTTTATTGACCTTTCAAAGGCATTTGATACAGTGGACCACATAGTGCTTAAGCAGAGACTGTATAGGGCTGGGCTTTGTGAAAAAAACTGTCAGCTGGTTTGTTAGTTACCTTACAGACAGAACTGAGTGTGTACAGGCGGAGGGCAGCACTTCTTGCTATCTCAAAATAACAAAAGTAAAATTTCATTTTTATGCTGATGACACTGTACTGTATTGCTCTGCACCCACCGCAGACCAGGCCCTCTCCCAGTTACAACTTGCTTTTAACACGCTTCAACAGAATCTTTATGATTTAAAACTTGTTTTAAATGCAGAAAAAACTAAAGTCATGCTTTTTTCAAATTCGAAATCTAAATCAAATCTCCCTTCAAGCCTCACTTCCCAGGGTACAAAAATTGAATGTGTTTCTAAGTACAGATATCTTGGTATTTTAATTGATGAATCTCTTTCTTTTACCCTTCATATTCAGCAGCTAGCAAAAAGATTAAAACTTAAACTAGGATTTTATTTCAGAATCAAATCCTGCCTTTTGTTCGAATCTAGAAAGAGGCTGGTCGCTGACACTTTTATGTCTGTACTTGACTTTGGTGATGTTTTATACATGCATGCTTCATCTCAAAGTTTACATGCACTGGACACTGTATACCATGGATCTCTGAGGTTCATCACTGGTATGAAAGCCCTCACTCACCATTGTGAACTGTATGAATGTATTGGATGGCCTTCTCTATCAACACGGAGACTTCAACATTGGCATACCTTCATATACAAGGCTATTTTAGGTCTCCTTCCATCCTACCTTCTGACCTATATCAGTGTAAATAGTACTGGGACTTACAATCTTCGTTCCTAGGATCTTTTCCTTCTGTCTGTTCCAAAGGTTAGAACTGAGCTGGGAAAAAGGCCTTTAAGTTTGCTGCTCCCTCTGCCTGGAACAAGTTACAGAAATCCATGAAACTTACTGAGCTGGTCTCATTGGTCGCTTTTAAGAGAATGTTGATTGACTTGGAGGCAGCCACATCTGGATGCAGATGTTTTGCCTGATGTGTTTAAGATTGTAGTTGACTTTGAAAGATTTGCTGTGTCAGTTGTTTTATGTTTTTGCTTATTTTGTATTTATATGTACTGTATGTGTGGTTGTACTGCTGCCTGTCTTGGCCAGGACTCAATCTCAATGAGTCTCGTCCTGGTTAAATAAAAATAAAAATAAAAATAAAAATAAAAATAAAAATAAAAATAAAAATAAAAATAAAAATAAAAATAAATCATAATTCAATTCAATTCAATTCAATTCAATAAATCATTATTGTTCCCGAAGAGCAATTTTGGTGCAGCAAACAAACAAACCTAAGTTATCTAGCTTACAGTCTTACCAACTTTAGACCAATCGTGCAGACAATGTTAAATTACTAAGAAAAGTAAAAAAAATAAAAAAGATCAATAACAAAAAATCAGAGACTTCCCACAGTGTGCAAAAACTGACATTGCAATCTAATAGAGTGCCTATACCTTTGGCAATAATAATGAGCTAACCTAGAAAGCAAAATAAAACACAATAAATGGCTCCTCCGCCCTCTAGACCATATCCAGTATATGTGACAATCAAATATCTTGCTTGCTTGCTTGCTGCTGCTGCCAGTGATCCAATTGTCAGAAACATTTGAATCATGCTTTATAGGATGATGCTCACTATAAATGTAGTAAGGACGAACCCTACTGAGAAACAAACCCACCTTAATGTCACTGAAGAATAACATGATGCACACCAGGTGTAAAAGGAAGCACAGTCTCCTATTTCCAAAAATCCAACAATAGAAAACAAAAATCACATTGTTTCTCTTAGATCTAAAGCTCCATCACTGGCCAGAGTTGATAGTTGAGACACACCCTGCAATATCCTTCTTTTTTTTCTTTTTTTAAAGGAACTCTTAGATAGTCTTATACTTATGTATCATTCCTTTATATAATGGATTTATTTGTAAGATTTGGACAGAAGCACAGAGGCAACATATTTTTCTCCTTGGAGAAAAGCTAAACAAAAATTGAAACCCTTTCTGAAAATGTAAAGTTTCTTTTGGGTGCATGACATTCTGGTCTATTAAGATTGAGGCCTCTGGTGGTGTATTATTATATGTATAGTGGAATTGGGACTGCCTGCTTCGTCTGCCAGCCTGATAGCAAACTGAATGTGATACTGAATACTGATATTTGCCATATATAAATGCTTGCAAGAACACACATTTGTGAGTGATGAAGCTCCTCAGGCTCCATAAAGACTGCTGTGAAAAGCCATCAGCTCAACAGGCTCTCTCTGGAGTCAGAGTGAGATTATTTGCAGGGAGCGCATGCATCATCAAATATTTGTTTGTATTAGTCCCAAAGTCTGGGCAAATATTTGCTCAGATGATGTATTTTGTACTAAGTGTATAAGACATATAATTAATATATATATATATATATATATTATTATTATTATTTTTTTTTTTTAAGTTTTTGCTATTGAAACAAGTTTTTTTTTTTATCTGGTTTTACTCTTTTCGGAACTTTGTAAACATATATTTGGAAGTGCCTCTTTATAATAATAATTATTGTGTAATATTATTGGCCAGCTGGTTTTCTTGTGCTGATTGCCGCTGCTGTAAGTTACGTTTTAGCCACAAGAGGCTGCAATTTGGTCATAAATAAAGCAGGGTTGTCTTTATTCTGCTGCGTTGAATTGTTTTTTTTTCTTCTATTTATTGCTGGATCTTTTACACTAATCATTAAGCAAAAATACATACAGAAATTTTATTGAGTATGTGTAAATTTCACAATGTATACACTTATTTTTAACTAAATAAGAGCTGAAGACTAACTTTAGAGGACCACAATAAGTTCTATATAACCCTATACTTTTTCTCTTATTGAACCCCACACACATCCCAAACACAAGATCGCTTTAATACATGTATACCAAACTTGTAGGGCTATTTCCTCTATTTTTTACTCTCCTATGGTACCATTAAATGTTCCTGTGATCTTCTTGTATGCTACAAGGATGAATCATGTGCTGTGCTTTTTATAGAGTTTGCCTTGAAAAAGGTATAATGAGATCACTATGGACTCTAATCACAAGGGCTCATAAAAGCATGACAGCAAGTGGGTGACAGTTTATTGCAGCAGGCAGCATATTAAACGAGATAAATCTGGACTTGTTTAATGTAGTTATAACAGAATGGAACATAAAAATAGAAGAAAAACATGATCACAAGTATATATAACCATATATACAAAATGTTCTAACTAACTGACTAACTAACTAACTAACTAACTAACTAGCTAACTACCTAAATAAATGTTAGAATACAAGTTGTATCTCATTATTTGGCTGCTCCTGGTTAAACTAGGGGAATATTGACTTTGAATCATACATATTACCACATACTATCTACTTTTAAGTTAACACAGAAGTATATAACACTTTTTGCTGCTTTTTATATTAAGCACCTAAAAGAAAATACATTAATTGATAAAGTGTTTTACTCATAAGCTCATATATTTCCCAGGTGCCGGACTATGGCTGCCCACTGCTCCTAATTAGTTAGGATGGGTTAAATGCAGAAGATACTTTCCTTGTATGTGTAAAATCTACTTGGTAAATAAAGTGTTTATATTATATTATATTATACAATATCAAAATATACTATATATTGTGTGAAATAATGTCCAGATTTGCCTATACATAGGCCTACTAAAGCCTACATGTTGTAAAGATGTAGGTTATGCAAATAAATTGCCCCACCGAGGCTGTAACTCATCCCTGGCTAAAAGGCAAAAAGGGGGGGACATAAATCTGTGAGGGGACCTCCTTTGTTCGTCGTTTAGTCACCTCTGTGGCCCCTGGAAAACCATTAAACGAGGAGGACTTCTCCCAGGAGCCCGGCATTCCTCAGATTCCTCCAGTCTGATGTCAGAGTGGAGAGGGCGGTGCTTAGGAGGCATCTGGACCCACTGCTGCCTTCACGGTCCCCGCCATGGCTGCGACCTCCGAGCTCTCATTTATGTAGCGATTTGCGCACTTTTAATTATTTTTAGTGGAGAAAATTAACATGGATAGGCCTACATATATTTGACTAATCTTTTTTGTAAACTTTTTTTTATTTATTTATTTATTTTTTTTACTAATAAGCAGCATGAGTTTTTAAGTTTGTGTTTTGGGAAACACTTATTCACTTGCTTGCTGAGAATAAGATGAGAACATCGACAAATATAAAGGTACAGCCAGCAGCCAGTTAGCCTAGCTTAGCACAAAGACTGGAAACAAGGGCAAACAGCCAGCTTAGCTCTGTTAAAAGAAACAAAATCCACCTACCGGGAAGCCCACTAATGTGATATCCTTCGCATTCCCTCCTTCAGCGCACTTTGGAGGAGGGTCTGGCAAAGTAAGACTACCCGCTAATTAACATATCATTATTAACCATTATTAAGTGTAAAAACTAGAAAGCAAGTTAAAGCTATATGACAGTATATTTCCCAAAATGTGAACTATTACTTTAAGTAAGGTGCTATGTAATTAATGACTTTCACCATCAGCTGTTCTCCTAAACAACAAATCTCCTTTTTCTTTACGCAAGTGTCTCCAGTCTTTCTGGCTTGTGATGTCTTAAAACAAAATGTCTTCTTGTGAGCCCTTCTCACCAGTTATGTAGCATTTGTGATTTTCCTTGTTTTATATCAATAATTAGTAGAGGTACAATTATCCATTTATTCACAAGAAAGCAAAGAAAAGTCTGAAAATTTGATTCAATAATTTGATGTAGCAAAAAATAAATGTCTGCCTTCTATCCTTCTAATCATCTCGTGACCTCTCGGATTTCTCTTGCGACCCTTTGTGAGGGTCCCGAACCGGTTCTTTACACCTTCTTAAACTGAAGTTCGAGATTCCAATATTTTCTGCTGCTTTTGAATGCAGCGTATGCTCCTCTCGCTCTCTTCCCCTGTCCTGAACGCCTCCATTGGACAAGAGGTACCACTACTATTTAAACATACAGAAGAATAAGTCCCTGCGCGAGAATCAGACCACGTCGTAGTTATCCACGGCCGAGTGGGAGAACTTTTCGTAACTGTTTTTATTGACTTTTGTGCTCCGTGAAAAAAAAACAAAAAAAACGGGACAACTAACTTGGGAGTTGAAGCAGCGTCAGGACTGAGTTTGAGCTTTTTTTGTTCTGAAAGTTGCGCTCGCATGATTTAAGAGTCTCTCGAGATTTGTTTTTCTACATATTTCCACAATTTATTTATAAGGAGAAACGACATGAGGATTATCTGTTTGCTGTGAGGTTCAACGCCGTCGAGCAAAGAGGAGTTTCTCTAGTGGGTAGCAGAAACGGCATGTAGCACAGGATTAAGGGTGAGTTGTCTTGTTAAAAAAAAACAGGAGAGTTTTGTTATGCTCCTATTTGTTTCCAAAACGTCTAGACATTCCTGAAGTTAGGGAAAATAAAGTCTCACTCAGCAGTGTTAAAATGTAGGCCAAACGGCTGGGCCACGTAGGTGCACGCAGGGGATCCCAAATATTCTCATGCTAAGCCCCCACCCCCGTCCTCCATCAGATAAACATACATTAAAATACAGACAGAGCCCCCAGTCCTCCTCTCCTCCTCTCCTCTTGATAAGAAGTGGACTACTGTTTGGTGTGAGGGAGAACTAAATAACCTGCAGATAACTGGAAAACAGTGTGAAGTGTTACACCTCCAATCAGAGCAGCCTAAAACATCCAGTTAGGCAACGTTTGTACTGAAGTTATATTAAATTAATATATTAAAGGGACTTTAGGAAACCCTCTGCAGGTCAGGACCCCCCTCCAGTATGGACATCTCTTGGGGAGGCAAACAGGCACATGCCAGGCAGAGTTTACACCACCTGGATGATCTAGATCATCCTCTGGTATTACACCTAGAAATGACAATTGTACACTGAAAGCTACCTACATTACCAGAAGTTTGTCGACTGTGATTTTAGTGGACAATGCATAGAGTCATCCAGGTAAAAACAAGAGACTGAGAGCTGCACATGCATTCATCTCAAAGGTGATTACAGTTTTTCAATAATGGGTTAAATGATGAGCCTGGTGATGATGACGTTATCATTTTGCTTTGCCCTGCTCACATCCTACACATGTTTGTGTGAGAGTATGTAAAAGATGTGTTTGGACATGCACCTTGGACAACCACCATTACTGTAAAAAAAAAAAGAAAAAAAAGGGGAGAGTTCTGTAAAGGCAAATATAGCGTAGCTGCAGGAGGCGTAGGCTGCACACACACACACACACACACACACACACACACACACACACACACACACACACACACACACACACACACACACACACACACATCTGGCTGTCTTTATAAGCTCAAAGGCATGCTGTGTAAATTATATGGTGCCAGAGCAAGTGGCTTGGAAGTACGCACCACTTTTAAAACACTGGTAGAGGATTTAAAGGACCAAAAGTCAGAGTTGTAGGTTCTGCCTTCATCCATGCTTCTCATCACCTCATGGCTTGTTTAAGAGTCGAGACCCAAGGGTTAAATATTCATTATATGTTTCCGATTACTTCCACAAAAGCAGCGCCATTTGTTGCCCTCCATGTCTTCTGTCATATTTGAAAACAAAAGGAAAGTTTCAAGGTGCTCCTGACATGTTAATGCCAAGTCCCAAAGGCATGTTTTGTTTATGTTCAGCATGGTAAGATTATAGTAGGTGTTTACTGCATAATGCAAGCCTGTATGTAAAAGGAAAAGTGGCCATTGTTTGTGTAGCCAGTGGTAATTTTTTTCATTTGACATTCTTTCATTTGAGTCTAATGGCCATTTGATTGCTATGTGGGGCAATCATACCTGTAATTTTGGTCAAGTGCTCACACTGTAGCACAGGAAGAGAGGGAGGGAGAAGAAGTTATTGTTGTTATTGTCGTAGCAGTTTAACTGAAGGCCATGAAATGTACAGAATTTCTTCAAAGTCAACTTGTGGTGCTCTTGAAATGCTGCAGAGTCAAGGCTGTGACATCTTTCGTACTATTTGAAGGAAGTCCTGATGAAATAAAGATATCAAGTTGTTGTGATTCAAAGTAAGGCTGTCTAAATTAATGATAAAATCAAGATTCATTTTAGTAAGCATTTAAAGGGGCATTTTCACAATTTTTTTGACATTTTATAATCAACAGATTAGTGCTAATATCAATAGCTGCAGCCCTAAATGCAATTATTCCTCATGATTGTCCTATTAGTTTTAGCTGTGTCACCCTAAGTTCCAGTCATAAAACAAATAACCTTTAGTATAAAGAAAATATTAATCAGAGTTTTAGGAGAGCAATAATAATAGTTATTTGTATTATAAAGTCATACTAATAATATGAAATAGTATAATATACAATATTGTGCGATCTGGGTTTATCGATCAGTAACTTGTGTGTGTGGTAAGTGCATTAGAGAAGCTTTTGTCAGAGTTGTGTAAGTGCTCTGCTCTCTGGCTGCAGACAACAACAGAGCAGAGAGCGTGCTGTGACCTGCCCAACTCTCCCACACTCCACCTTCCAGGTGCTGTGGGCCAGTTGTCAATCACTGCTGCCCCACGGCAGGTCAGACCCCTCTCCTTCTGATCAGCCCAAATGTTACTTTTCCCATGATGTGGCCCACATATGGGCCTCAACTGTACATGTAAAACACACATTTTGTGAGCAGTGTGTGATTATCCCATTTCACTTTTCTCCTAATAGAGCATCAAGCAGAGATATTTTCCATTTGATCTCAAGTTTAAAATGGGTGAATTTTCCTTTCCTTGTGGCCATTATGTGTGTTAGATACAGCCGGATGTAAGCAGTAGCAACTCCAAAGTGTTGCTGCTTTCATAGGCCTGTAAACCCGGTGCTGTTGAGGTCCCTGTTAGTGTTAGTGCCTTGGGGTTCAGCTGTGAGAAAACACTTTGTGGCTTTTTTGTGATTGAGCATGTGTGTGTGGAGTTGTGTTTGTGTGTATGGTTGTGTGAGTGTGATGTGGTTCCCAGGAGGAGGGGGTCATGGAAAATGTGAACAGCACCGTGGTTTGGCTGGAGCAGACATGGTGGCCGACGGTTTATGATGGTCCCATGTTTCTGTTGTTGAGTAAAGAGCTGCCGCTATCAGCCTCACTGCCTGTCACTCCCTCCCTCCATCCTCCCCTCAGTCTCACCTCGCCTCCCCCCTCGTCCTGAGCAACTGCACCAACATGATAAGAGCCTCAAACACCGTTGTCACACCTCTTCTTCCCTTTCTGCCCTGTTCTCCATATCCTTACTTATCTTAAGCCTTTATTTTCTCAATTCGGTGCAGGGACACTCATGCATGTTTACACACACATGCACACTGCACTCTTTCTCTCAATCATATCTCTAAACTCTCCCTGCCTCCATGTCATCAATCCCCAGATGTCACTGCCACGGGATGAGTCGGTAGCGCTACGTCATTGTTGGTTTAACACAGTCTCTGGCCAGTGATAAGCTGTATCCTTCTTTGATCCTCCCCATCTTCATGTTCTAGTGACACTGTTTAGATGTCTATGCCAGCCTGAAACATTGGGCACTCCCTATTTATCACTGCCAACTGTGGCACAGTGCTGCAGCCCATGAACACCTATTTCTATTCTGTTTTAATATACTGTATTTAGGGTTATGTCGTGTGCTGTCAGACATAATGTGGAGCCGGAAAATTATTATAAAACCATGGCCAAATGATGTATTGTGTAATGCAGTTTGGCTGCTGGTTTTCGAAATCGCGATATAAGATATAGAAAAATATATACGATAGACATTATAGATGTTATATTGTTTTGACGATACGGTATATATCGTCATATCGCCCAGCCCTATGGATGATATAGTGGATCTTTTTAGAGCATTCCTAAATCCCTGCCATTTTCAAATAGGACGTGATATTGCATTGGCTGAAAGTAGCAGTTATTCACAGTAGACTGTCCTTAAACTCAGCTGCTAAATTAACAAAATGTAAGATGTGGGAATCTGTTCTCAGTTATACATACAATTTAAAAATGTCTGAATTTTGTTTTACTTTTGAATTAAGCTTTCATGATTTCCACCCCCCTGTTGAACCCCTTGGTGTGTGTGTGTGTGTGTGTGTGTGTGTGTGTGTGTGTGTGTGTGTGTGTGTGTGTGTGTGTGTGTCTGTGTGTGTGTGTGTGTCAGAGAGAGAGAGAGACAGAGATGGAAAGTGAAAAAGCAGATGCGCTTGTTAGAAACACACAGTCTGGCCGCCTGGCTCCACCATCTGTTTGCAGCTGCTAATGTTTGTGTGTGACAGACAGTATGTTTGTGTGTGTGTGCGGGACTGTGTAAGCATACCGTATATTGTGGAACGTATATTTAAGTTCATTCCTTTCAGGTGAGGAAACATAAAGCAAAGTCTACTACTTTTTTTTTTTTGTCTTGCGCCACACACACACACACACACACACACACACACACACACACACACACACACACACACGGCCAGAGTGCTGTGTTCTGCTGTCCCTTAGACATGCTAGGAGAGCACTTGTTGTGTAGTGTGCATGCATGTTCATTTACTGTATGTGTTTTTTTCATATAGCAAAAGGTTAAACAGTTTGTTTTTTATTGCCCAGTGAAATGGGTAGCAAGGTTCAGTCAAGTCTGATCTGGGGTCAGCTCCCAGCAGCTGATGTTTGACCGCCTTTGGCTGTATGTGTCCACACTTCAGAGCGGTATTTCCCCAAAAACATCTCACTACTGAGCTTGTTTTAGCTCCATGGTAAGCCAGTGAGGCAAAAGAGGATTAAAATCTGAAGAAAGATTTTTTAAATTTTTTTTAGCTCTGTTTGGAGTAACAGGGTGGCTTTTTGCGAGTGGCAGTAGCTCATTCCATAGGGACTTGGCTTGGGAACCGGAGTGTCGCCGGTTCAAGTCCTCATACGGAGTGTGGACTGGTAGCTGGAGAGTTGCCAGATCACCTCCTGGGCATTGCCAAGGTGCCCTTGAGCAAGGCACAGAACCCCCAACTGCATGGGCAGCCGCAGCTCCCTCACTCTGACATCTCTCCTTTTGTGCATATAGGTCCTGTGCATGTGTGTGTATTTCAGGCCTGTGTGTAACAACAGAGTGAAAAAAAATAATTTCCCCTTAATTAATAAATATAAATAAATAATTAATAAAGTTTCTTCTTCTTCTTCTTCTTCTTCTTCTTCTTCTTCTTCTTCTTCAGTTAGGACAATACAGCAAGTGACAAAATTCTTAGACCCATACAGTATAAATATAGTCAAGTTAGGAGTCCTCTGTGTGACTGCAGACTCTGAAAGGACACTATACAACAACAACAATAATTTTGTTGTCATTCATTAAGCAAAAATGCCAAACATTCTCTAGTTCCTGTCTCATAAAAATGTGCTGTTTTTCTCTTTCTCTGATTTATATAATTGTAAATGTTTGGGTTTTGGACTGTTAGTTGGACATAAAGAGCAATTTCATATTGTCTTTCAACATTTTATGGACTAAATGATTCATTTAGAATGACATCTGCTTTGATAATATATTTAAGAAAAACATGTTTAAAGCATAAATGCCAAATATAATGTACTGCTTCCAGACTGTTAGATGTCAGTATTTACTGATTTTCTAAGCCTATAATGGTTATCAAATAAATATTGTTTTTGGACTGTTAGTTGGATAAAACAAGCAAATTGAAGACCTCTTGTGCTCAGGGAACCTACGATGGGACCTTTATCACATCTTTCTATGATCAGAAAAGGTATCCTGAGCACATTAGGACACATAAAGACATGCGCGCTAGGTAACTCCTGTCATTGCCCTTGACATAGGTAATGGCATTACAACTGGAGTTGGTCCCCGGGCACCGGACTATGGCTGCCCACTGTTTCATATTAGTAACAATGGGTTAAATGCAGAGGATACATTCCTCGTATGTGTAAATGTACTTGGCAAATAAAAAGGGCATATAATTATGATACTATTATTAGCTGTAATTACTACTTGATTTACCTTGTGATCCAGGCCTGGTTTATGCTCGTAGACCAAACTGTAAAAAGAGTATGCCGGAGGAAGAGTAGTTACGAGCTGTGAGCACTTAACCCCTTTGTTTTGCTACAGTGCTCATGTGTAACAGGAGGGGAGGAGGAAGGGGGTGGCGTTGGTATTTCAGACAGAGACCAGCAACAGAGATCAGATTGATTGAGTTACACACGCTACACTTGCGTCCTCAGCTCTTGGTGGCCTGTGTCTAATGGTCTTAGCAGTAGGCGACAAAGTGCTGTTTTGTTCCCGCTATTGTGTGGATGTGAATGGAGCAAAGCGACAGACAGGCTGCCCTGAGAGAGACTCAGGCACCCAGACCAGCAGCTCTGTTACTGTGCAGATGCGTGGGAATAATTGTTTTTACAACTTGTCTATGTGTCAATAATGTAAAAGTAATTATTAAAGCAAAACATTTTAGGTGATTTTTCTGTGGTGTTTGAGCTGCAGATGCGCAACTAAATGCAACCGTCTGGTTGTGGTTTTGTCATGTAATGCTGATTGGCTGGCTGTAGTGGTTTGTTTTGGTTTGGTTATAATTCTCAGGTGGCCCCTGTGTGCTGAATCCACACCTGAGTGAGTAGAGAGATGACAGGCAACAAAACATCACACACTAAGGGGGGGGAAACCTGTGACAACATTGGTGTTTTACTGATTTTATATCATCTTTTGTCAGCTGTTAACACATAGGACTGACTGTTTGTTAAACCCTGCTCATTACAGTCACTGTTGCTACACCTGTCAGGCTCTATGTTCCCGCACTGCGCAGCACGCAGTTTACAATAATAACGGGGGAAGAGTTACCAATCTAAATTCTTCGTAATTTTGGAAACAATGGGTCCTTTTATTTCAGACAGAGGTAGACAAAAGCAGGATTCTCATTTCTAGCTGGTGACCTAAGATTAGATTAGCTGATTTAGCTAACGTTAGCTCAGTGAATTGTTTGAAAACGTTGTCTCTGGCTGACTTTTTTAATGTTTGGTTTTAAAACGAGAAACCTATAAAAGGGTCTTTGATATTCACTTGATGACTACATACATGATCTAATGCTAAAAGACTGAGGCTAAAGCTAAATGTTTATGGCAAAAACATAGCATCCTCCTCAGCTCATGACCCTTTTAGGAGACCTGGTAATTTTAGAAACCACATTGTTCTTATAATGCAGTGTAGACCTAGCTAATATAAGTATGATAATGAAACATGCAAGATCAAACTGTTATTTTGTTCTAACATAACCCTGTTTGACTGGCAAGCAAACAAGAGAAAAGGACATGAATCAGGGGGGCCCTGCAGAAAAAGTTTGGGAAGCATTGGCCTAAACTCTGATTTAGTAGCATCCAGGAGTGCCTTCCACACTGAGGTAATATGCTCCCTGGTCTATGAAGTAATGCTGGGTTAATAATGTTGATAGTAAGCTAGTTAGCTGGACATTCTAATGATTGTAGCTTACGTTAGAGCAGATAAACACACTGTTGCATTCTTAAAGGCCCTGACACACCAACCCGATAATCGGCTGTCGGACAGTCTGGCGAGGTCAGTGACTCGAGTCTGGGTCGGAGGGCGGGCAGTCAGACTCAGTGACCAATCTGATTGGTGGAGTGCTAACCTGGAAATGGCGAGCGGGATGAGTGACGAACACCTGTCAAAATCTGGTCAGATCTGAAAGGGGAAAATGGGAAATTAATGGCCTATTTCTCGCTTAAAATGTTTTCAGAAACACGTTTCATTGAACTATTTTCGTAAATTTAATAAATTACAACTTGCTGGTAATAATCAGTCAGTCATCTTTGTTTAAATTGGTCACATTGACATTTTGTGACGCACAAGCACAAAAATGCTTGGTAGAAATTAATCTGATGCCAGGCTGACGGGAGCACACAACACTTTTTGCTTTTGTACATGGGAGCAAACACACAACTTTATTAATCTAGTATTCAGTTAAAAGTATGCAGGTCTGTAAGATCAGACTTCTAATTGTTCACCTTTTATGAATTGACTAGGTGGCTCATGCACGCTAAACGTCTTTTATCTTGATTGATTTATAAAAACAAATAATGTAATCACACAATGCATCTGCAAACAGTGTTAAGGAAATGATATACTTGTGGTTATGTAGTTTAAGCACACGCGCAAAAATAGCTTCTCTCTTTTTTATTTTCACCTTTTTGCCCCTGACCACAGCAGTCTAGAGGGGATAAAGAAGAAACACAACAAAAGATGAGAATGGTTACATATATATTTAGCCAAAGCTTGCTACCCTGAAAAAGAAAAACAACAAACCCTTCCCTCAGTTTTCCCTCTCGTTTTCTCCATGCCACAAAATTACAATGTGCAAATTCATAAACGTATACGCTGTTTTTGCACGCTGGAAATAAACACGACGGTTGGGAGAAAATGTTGCTGCAGCGCTACCGTGGCGTTGAAGCAGCGTTTTTTGTGTCGAGGAGTGGGTTCAGTCCCCTGCTATTGTCTGTCTGTCTGTCTGGCTTTACTCAACCACACACTTCAAACCATGCCACTGATTACTAGTTTAGAGTTGCACTAACTGCTGTCTGGTCCCTGGCTAACCTCTGAATAACCTGGTGTGTGTGTGTGATCCTGTGTGTTTGTGGTGTGCTCTGTTCATGCATGTCTATGTTTGTACACTACACAGTGAAAGTATGTGTCTTTATTTGTGTGTTTATCTGCGTATGTAGGCTTGTTGACAGTGACCTTGCGGGGCCTGTGTGCTTGGGAACATTTCTTGAGGCATTTTGGGGAGGTTTTACCGCCAACCTCTGATGTCACTTCCCCTAAGCCCGAGCCAAAAGGGGGTGGGGTCAAAGGGGGTGTAGTTTGGGTCAGGTGGGGGCTGGGGTTGCATATCCCAAAGCAAAGCTGATTTACTCACCCATTGTAGCCCAATTATTCACTTGCTGTGGCTGTCTCGCTCGGTGTGTGTGTGTGTGTGTGTGTGTGTGTGTGTGTGTGTGTGTGTGTGTGTGTGTGTGTGTGTGTGTGTGTGTGTGTGTTGGCATGAACGCCCAATAAAAAATACAAGATGATGCCACATTACAGTGAGCTGTCTTAGATGGATTCAGGAGTAAGGAATGTGTTACGGTTTCCAAAGGGGCACGGCTGTTACAAAAGACAAGTCTGATTCAAACAACCAAACAACAAGGCTGTAAGTCAGCAGTTTGTAGCTCTTTCATTCAAGACTCGCTCGCCTGTCTTTTCTCTCCCGCTCACTCAGCCTCGTCACACACACACACACACACACACACACACACACACACTCCTTCCTTGTGGTGCATACTTGTGTCAGGTGTGCTCTGTTTTTCCAGTCAGTATAGAGAGGAATCTGGGCTGGGGTCCAAGCTGACTATCAACAGCACATTGCCAGAGCCCGGGACAAGAAGCAACACATCCACTCCATCTTTACTCCTCCTCTTTCTCCCTCTCTACTCCTCCCCCCTTTTTTCCCTATCCTGTTCACTGGAGCTTGTTGTGTTGTATTACGGTCTTTTTATAGTACAGTTTGTCTTTTTTCTCATACTTGATGCATTTTGTCTCTCCGTTTTCATTTACTTTCATAAAGGTTTTGGAATCGGTTATCAGATTTGTCAGTGTTTTTGTATGGAGAAGAGGTTGTTCTTTCCTGAGTTTGGAGGTGTAGAGATGTTTTTTGGTTTTGTGGTGTAGTTCCTGTCTAACAAGGCTACAACGTGGCCACCACCCTTAAAATGACACTGCTTTTAGCTATGTCAATTAATTCCCGTTGACAACACCAGCATTAGCCCTTGGTGGCCCGGGTTTTATACTGGGAGAAAAGTTTTTTTTAGGTTTATTTCTCAGTGTTGCGTACGGTATATATACGGTATACTACAGATGTGACTATATAAATATAGTAAATATACTTGTGCTTGTGTTTGCTTTACTTCAAAGCTCTGTCCTCATCACAGATGAAAGCTAAGAGCTGATGACTAACACTGAGATGATTGTGTTCAAAGTGTTCCCCAAAGACCTGTCTCAACCTTAAAACCACAGAGTGTGTGTGTGTGTGTGTGTGTGTGTGTGTGTGTGTGGGCTTGTCTAATAATTTTGCATTTGTTGCAGTAATTAACAGTTTTATGAGTTTGTTATTGACATGAAATTACGTTTTGTGGCAGTAGCTGACAAACAGTGTTTCTGTGGAAGCATCTGTACCACCACCGCATGTGTGTGATCTTACACACTACAACACTGTACGCTTCAGTGTCTAGCACTGTGCTGCTGTTGGGCAGAGAGAGGGAGAGGGGAGATAAAAAGGAAAGAAAAGGCCTCCCACACAGGCAGATATGAGACTTAGAAGCTCCATTAGTTCCTCAAAGCCAGCTGCCGGGTTCAGATGGATGTCTGCTCTCGGCTGTTTGATGTCCATTCATCCATAGCTTTACATCTCTGCCTCTGTCTCCCAGCTTTGCTCAACGCTGGGCCTCATGGGGCTGGAGAGAGCGCAGCTGCCATAACTATAGGATAAAGCTGTCTGCTACCGTGCGATTCCTGCCTTGGCTAACATCGTAGCACTGCGGCTGCGGCTACGGCTACGGCTGCTGCTGCGGCTGCTGCTGCTTCTGTTATCGCTGGTGATTCTGCTAGCCCCAACTGGTTTTTGTTTCTGCTTGTGTATGTGAGGTAGGATGATAATGTAGGGAAATATGATGTGGGAAGGTTTGATAGGAAGAATGTTTACTCATTAGAGCACCACATAGTTTTTGTATTCCTGTGGGCTCAAATAATTAAAGTTTAAAAAGAAAGCCCAAAACTATTTGTCAATATTTTTCCGGAGTTTCTTATTATTGACTAATCCATCTCTTTTTCATCTATCCCTGCAGCACCCGTTCATCCTCCTCCTCTTCCTTCTCTCCGGACATCTTTGGGAATGGGCCAGCGCCTTGCCAGGGTGCATCTTTCCACCCAGTGGTGTGGCTGGCGTCGTGCAAGAGTGAGGAGGGCGACGGCCAGGTCATAGAGCCTGCCCCCCCTCTCTCTGCTTGCTTGCTCCCAAGTGACTTTTGACCTTTGACTCAACGGGACCTCCAGCCAGCCATGCCCTTCCGGCTGAAGCTGCGGCGCACACGGCGCTACAACGTCCTAAGCAAGAACTACTTTGTGACACGGATTCGCTTGCTGGACAGCAATGTGATTGAATGCACTCTTTCAGTGGAGAGTACGGGACAGGAATGTCTGGAGGCGGTGGCCCAAAGGCTGGAGCTACGGGAGGTGAGGAGTCTTTTATTATGTGACCCATGTACATGCTTGTGTTAGACTCATATGTCAGCTAATATTTGGACATTTTTGGAGGTTTGTAATTGATCTAAGCAAAAGCAATCTGTGCCACATTTTGTAAATGCAGATTTTTCAATTCCTGTTATCATTCCTTGATTTAAACACATGAAGGCAACATAAGGAACTGCTAACCTTGCAGATGCACATATCAAGGGTTTAATGAAGAGTTTGTGCTGTGTTCATTGTACCAAAAAAAACAGAACTCTGAGGGACACGTTGACTTTTTTTTTTTTTTTTTGTGTCAGAGTACAATTTATCGATCAGCCTTTGCCAATAAACGTCCCACCCTATAGTGTCATTTCCTCGATAGATTGTCAATGCATCATGAGCACTATTGCCCGGCCCGCTGTGTGTCCTTTTATTTTTTTTTTTTTATAAATCGTTTTATTTGCAAAAAAGAACAGCAATTGCTTACAGCAATTAGCTTGCTTTTTTTGCTCCCCCCACCCCCCACATACTGCCTATGCAAATAATAGTTATACAGGAAAAAAAAGTACTTCTTTCCAACATATATACAGGGTATTGTACCAAGTAGGTGATAAAGTAAATAAATACACATAAAATAAAAATATATATTAAAATAAAGTAACAATATAAAATATATATATATATATATATATATATATATATATATATATATATATATATATATATATACATACATACATACACACACACACACACACACACACACACACACACACACACACACACACACACACATACAAATACATATGTAGAGGTACAAATAAAGGATGTCTGTGGATGCATGCAAGTATATAGGCTAATTTGCCATCAGCTCTTATCATTATACTTCAGTATGCTGAGAGCTCAAACAATGGAGCAGGGTTAGTTATGGAGGATGCAGTTCCTTCTTAATTTTCGGGAAGAGTCTTGAGCCTTTCAAAATAAAACCCCAAAGCATCCCAGCTCTTATGGAATTTGCTCTACTGGAATATTTAATCTTTTCTAACTTCAGAAATAGCATCAGGTCGTTCATCCAAGCTGAGGCTTTGGGTGAATGTTCCGATTTCCACTCTAACAAAATCCTTCTCCACGCGAGAAGAGTTGCAAAGGCAAACACATCTTTTAGTCTACTTGTCATTTGTATACCTTCCCCTGGAACACCAAAAATAGCCATTTCAGCACTAGGCTGGATATCTCTGTCAAATGCCTCAGACAAGGTCTGGAATACCGTAGTCCAAAAAGTGTTCAGCTTGTTACAGGACCAAAACATGTGGGACAGGTCTGCCTTTTCTGTGTGGCAATGATCACATAAGTACATTTTTTTTTTTTATATTATTTTTTGGGGCTTTTCCCTTTATTTGAAAGTGACAGTGGATAGACAGGAAAGGTGGAAGAGAGAGATGGGGATGACACGCAGCAAAGGGCCGCAGGTTGGACTCGAACCCGGGCCGCTGCAGAGGACTCAGCCTACATGGGGCGCACGCTCGTACTGGGTGAGCTGGAGGTCGCTCCGATCACATAACTCATTTATGTTAGGGTAGATCATGGACAGCCTGGCCTTAGAATAATTTGCACGATGAAGAACCTTAAATTGAATTAAACCAATGCGAGCACATGATGTTGACCCATTTACCCTACCCAAGGCATTATTCCATATTTCATCAGATATAGCTATTCCAAGTTTCTTCAACCCAGTCTGCTCGGATCTTATTAAGTGATAATTCACTAAGAGACATGCTAGTATTATATATCCTTGAGGTAAGACCTTTAACGAGCACAGGAATTTGCAAAATTATATCCAGTCCCGTTCTTGGCGGTAGACTAGGAAAGAATGGGCTAATGGATCGCACAATGTGACGAACCTGGAAATAGCGGAAAAGGCTGGAGTGCTGTAACTTAAATTTGGCAGAAAGGGCATTAAAATCAGCGAAAGT
This sequence comes from Sander lucioperca, assembly GCF_008315115.2. Classification (NCBI taxonomy): domain Eukaryota; kingdom Metazoa; phylum Chordata; class Actinopteri; order Perciformes; family Percidae; genus Sander; species Sander lucioperca. The sequence continues at coordinate 16,984,999 of NC_050191.1, forward strand.
GCTGTCTATGTAAAGGTCATTGAATCTATAGAGGCCTGTTCTTTGCCAATTGGCAAAATACTTGCATTGAGTATTATCAACTAACAATAACCAATGAATATACATTGCGGTGATCAGTACTACTCCTTTATGGCCAGTCATACAACAGCCAGCTCACCCGTTAAACAAATTTATAAAAAAATAAATGAAATGAAATTAACATTTAAGAGTTTACAAAGAAAACGTCAGTCCTCTGATGAAAAACAGCTAACGTTAGCCAGTGGGCGACAGCATTTTAGCCACACACTGATCATACAAAGTTTGATTTTCTCATTCAAAAGTGACTGTGAGTTGGGCTGGAAAAAGTAGACGGAACTGCGCTCCTTTTTGGTAGAGAGCCTGCTTAACGCCATTGAATGCGGACCGTTTCTTTGCGAGGGTGGTACTGAGGTCCGGATATATCCTCAATGTAATTCCCTCATATTTTACTTGGTGCTGTCTGGACCATTTCAAGGTGAGGTCTTTCTCTCGGTACCGATGGAAGCACAGGATGAAGGGTCTTGGAGGTCGTCCCTCTGCAGGCTTTGGACCTAGTGCGCGGTGCGCTTGGTCAAGTTCTGGAGGATTTGCAAACACGTCCGCTCCAATGGCATCTTTCAGCAGCCTGGATACAAACATAGTGGGGTCTTGGCCGTCTTCGCTACCTTCAGGTATATTCAGGATGCGCAGATTAGCTCTGCGAGACCTATTTTCCAGATTTTCAAGGCGGTCGGACAGAGACGTGTTCAGGGTCTGGAGCGATTTGATGGTGGCTTCAGCTGCGAACAGCCGTTCGAAGTTGTCGCCTGCCAAGGTTTCTGTTGTGGTAAGACAGCCTTGAAAAGTATCACGCAGTCCATCCACTGAGGCTTGCAGGGGCTTCATCGATTTTTGGATTAGTGTGGCCATGTCTTCCTTAAGACCAGTACGTTGTTTAGCTGGTTCTGCAGTTGTGGCGTTGAGAGAGAGTCTCCAGAATGGCCATCTTCAGATTCGTCAGCGATAGTAGTAGCGTTAGCTGCCGCGGCCATAGAAGCTAACTTGCTAGTTAAGCTAACATTAGATTGTGCGCTCGCTCGTCTCTGCTGCTTACTTATTTTGTCACGTCAAAAGACCAGGAACACCAACTCCGACACTTTGATAAAATCTTGGAGGAAAGTCATCAGTTATTTGGGTAATTAAGAGAGTTAATCGGGAGCCCCCCTGCTCTGCGTCTCACACCTACATCGCCAAACCGGAAGTTCACATTGACATTTTAAGGATATACAAATGATCTTATTGAAAAGGTAGTAAATATTGATATAAAATATCACCTGTTGTCAGCTTCAGCAAATAAATATTACTATTAGTAGGGGTGGGCAATATGGAAAAATGGGGGATAAAAAACAGGCAAGTATGTCAATTGCTGGCTAATCCAGGAAGGAAAATACCTGACAAATGAAAGTACTTGAAAATTAAATATTGCCATTAACAGTCATGTTATTTGACAGCATTGTTCACAATGCTCTTATCCAGATTATTATTAAGCAGGAGAGTGTATAGCAAAATCTCTTATAATTCAAATTCATATCGTCTCACAAAATATGACATATCGCTCCTTTGTAATCACCCATATCTAGCATGCACTGAAAAAAACAAGTACAACTTTGACTCTCACACTTTCACATATTTATGAATGCATTGTCAGAATGTGTTTGCATGTGTGGTGATGGCCAAACGTCTCGCCCCACACCCTGTGTATCTCCCTGCCCTTTGCTGTCTCTCCTGCAGGGTCCTTGTCTGTCTCTAACGAAGCGTGGCTACCTCTGTCCTCTTTTCTCTGCAGAAGAAAGAGATACTGCTCATCTCCCACTTACCCTCCTCCTGTCCATGCTGTGTGTTTTCTCTCATCCCTTTCTTTCTGTTCCCTAATTTTCTTTACATTTCCTTCATCAAGGTTTAACTCACACAGGTATGTAGCTTTGCATGGGGCCTGTTGTTTGTACGTGGAGTTGTTTTGCGTGTGAAAGGGCAGGCAGTTTGTTCACAGAACGCAGAAAATATGTTTTTCTTTGGTTGACGACTGATTGAATTGGATGAATACGTGTGTTCAACTGTGAGTCTGCGCCAGCTGGAGCTGCTGACAAAGTGAGAGAGAGGAGCGGCGTACTCACATAGTGTTGTGGTATTTGCCAGGTGTCAGTGATGTTATAAATAAGGTGATGTGACGCCTCAGCTTCAGTAGCTGTCTGCCCCAGCACGCACGCTATCTCAGGACTCTGTGTGAGTGTGTGTCAATCAGAATTTGTTGTTTTCATCTTTATTGCTCTACCTGAGACCTTCAGGAAATAGTGTTTGTGTATGTGTGTATATATGTGTGCTCTTGCAGCTGCAGCTTTACAACTTTCATTACAGTAGAGTCAAAGCACGGTGACTAAACAGGTGTGCTTACCTCTTCCTGATATGACACACACACACACACCAATGAAATATATAGTTAGCCGTTAGTAGTACTGGGGCTTATATATGGTATATATACTGTAGTTTGACAAACTTAGGGAGATTAGGACTTGGCAATATATCGATATTATATTGATATCGTGATATGAGACTAGATATTGTCTTAGATTTTGGATATCGTAATATCGTGATATGACATAAGTGTTGTCTTTTACTGGTTTTAAAGGCTGCATTACAGTAAAGTGATGTACTTTTCTGAACTTAACAGACTGTTCTAGCTGTTCTATTATTTGCCTTTTCCCCACTTAGACATTATGTCCACATTACCGATGATTATCTGAAATCTAAGTGTGAAGATATTTTGTTAAAGCACCAATTGTCAACCCTAGAATATCGTTGCAATATCGATATCAAGGTATTTGGTCAAGAATATCGTGATATCTGATTTTCTCCATATCGCCCAGCAATCGTCAGCAAGTGAGATCTTTATTTAGGAGAAAACTCTGATGCAGGTCAGGGGCCCGTTTCACAAAAGCTGTTTGGGAGCGCAGCTTACACACAGATTGCAAATGGCAGCAGTATCATGTTTCACAAATGACTGTCTCTTCCAAGTTGCAGATACATTTGCGAGACTTACAGGGCTGATTCTTGCAGTCTAAACTGGTTACAGCACTCATCTGCTTAAACACCTGCTCTTGTTGGTACAGCACGTTTTAGATGAACTGTTTCACCTTTGTCGTTATCTCTGAATGTTGTTTCTGCTGTTTATTCAGCTGAATTGTGTTTAGTTTCCAAATAGCATATGCATTTCTAGATAAAACAATAGGCAAGAGACTTCATTCATTTTGATTCAGTGAGATAGGATCGTTGCCTGTTTCTTTTCTCCCAGGGTAATCTTACCGGCAAAAGGTCCGGTCTAATATTTAGTTAATAGAGTTATGCTGCTGACGTCAAAGGTTTGATCAGATTTGAAATTGAGAAATATGTGCTGGTTGTATTTCAGCTGCTTATTAATCTCCTGTCTGCTCAATTGTCCCCAATGTATTTCTCAACTAATTTCCAATATCCCTCCTCAACCCATTTCTCTCCATCCCTACAAACTAGGGGTGCAAGATATATCGACTCAATATTGTTATCGCAATATCACGTTGTGCAATATTATATCGAAAGTGTCGAAATAAGTATGCAATATTTTGTTTATTTTGTGGAGCGCTGCGTCCCGTCCGTTGGCTGTGTGGCTTAGTTGTGTTCGATTTAGAGCCAGCTTGAAACGCTATAATGATCATGTTTCATTGGCCAGTTACCGTGCCACTTGCACATGTTAGTACACGTCAGCGCACGGGTCCACTACGTGACAAACCCTATGTAGCGTACCACGTGTGTGCATATTTCAACAGAGTGACAGTGTAAGTGAAGAAATAGATAGAGACAACAAAAAACGGAACGAATCCGAGAAGCGAAAGAAAAGTTGTGTCCTGTTCTCTTTATTTATTTATTTTATACTGTACAACCAGTAAAACATGTCCTGTTCTGTAGACATGGTCGTTATTTATTTATTCATGTTGGACCAGTCCAATATGACAGTAATGTCAGTTGAAATAAACCGTGTTGTAAGAAAACTTGTTTAATTTGTTATGAATCTATTTTGATGCGTTTTCCCGTAATTTTTGTAATTTTACATATGTTTAAAAATATCGAAATATTCATAATCCATACCGCAATATCACATTTTGTCAATATCGTGCAACCCTACAAACCCCTATTTCCCATCCCAACACTATCTCTCCCATTTATCGCCATTTCCTTGGTTCCCTCCTGTCTCCCGGAGTTATTTCTTTGGCCTCTTTATCTCTCTTCATCCAGCTTGCAAATCATCTTTTCTTTTGTAGCTCCTCATGACACTTTCACTCATTTATTTCTTTCCCCCCCTCCTTGTCCTGTTTCCTTTTCCGTCATCTCCATCCATTGACCTTGTGCACCACACTGACCTCCTCCTTCCATCTCTCCCTTGGCTCCAGACCCATTACTTCGGGCTGTGGTTCCAAGGAAAGACCCAGGCCCCGGCCCATCGCTGGGTGGAGCTGGAGAAACCCCTCAAGAAGCAGCTGGACAAGTTTGGCAATGAGCCACTGCTCTTCTTCGGAGTCATGTTCTACGTGCCCAGTGTTTCCCGGCTGGAGCAAGAAGCCACCAGGTGAGGAGTCTCCAAACACCACTTATAGTTTGTCAGACATTTACATGTTATTTTATATATTTTAAATTTAGTTACAACAGTGCCTTCTCATTTTCTTTGTTTGCTTTTCCTGTGACATGTACATTAAAATAGTCATGTCATGTGTGCTGTGTCTGTGATGAGAAGTGTTCAAGTAAAGAAAAGATGTATCTCACTACCAGATAGGACGAGATAGGTTGCCATGGTAACGGTGTCATACTGACACTGATTGATGGCATAGGAAGAAAATGAAACTTGTAGGGGTGGAACGGTACACAGAAGTCACGGTTCGGTTCATACCTCGGTTCAGACATCACTGTTAGGTACGAGTTAGGTACAATGGAGGGAAAAGTTAAAAAAGACAAATTTTTTTTATTGTGCATGTCTCAGGCTGTACCACCTAGTGTCATATAGTCTCTCCCATGAGCTAGCTGCAACAGCCTGAAATGTGTAAAGTAAGATGTAAACAGTAAACAATAAGTACCCCCCATCATCTCCATCTGTAACTTGTAAACAAAATTAAACAATCAGCTATAAAACTGAAAATACAGCATCTCTGTTCTCTGCAAAGACAAACTAAATTACCTGATTAATGCAACGTTATCACGACGTCTCCCGGCCATTTTTCACTGCAGAAAGCTGCTCCCTGCCTGGCTAAAGCTAATATAGTTAGCCTAAAGAAACAAGGCGTCTGTCCAAACTAAAGTTTACGGTTCTGAGCCCAACGTAAGTTTTATTTATTTTTATACTGTGTATTCTCCGTTTAAATTCATGCACCGAACCGTGACGCCCGTACCGTTTCGGTTCAATACGAAAACATGTACCGTTCCACCCCTAGAATCTTGTGTGTGATCTTTGAATGGACCTGGTTATAGATGGGTACATTTACTGTGGTTCCAGACCTCTGAATCACTGGTCACATCTTTGATTTGTTCAGCGCTAGGCTCGTTCGAGATGAGCCACGTCTGCGCAGAAACGATCATCGGCGATTGGCGCAAAATGCATGCTGGTTAGACTTGTGTCCCACTTGATCCCGACCTCAGAAGACTGAGGCAGCCGCAGTTTTGAGAGCCAGGCGCCGCAGACGCTCTCCTTCGTCTTCAAGACCCAGGGCATGATGGGAAACGCCTGGCTCTCATCTGAACAGCTAATTGGTTTAGAATTGATGTCATTTCAGTCTGATTATCAACGTGTGTGTGTGTGTGTGTGTGTGTGTGTGTGTGTGTGTGTGTGTGTGTGTGTGTGTGTGTAAGAGAGTGTGAATGAGCATGTTAGTTAGCTGTGAAAAGGGCATCTAGGGGTCAGTGTGTAGTGGACTGTCTGCCATCTCAGATTCCTTCTCACACACAGACACGCACACTCTGCAGGTCTGCCTCGCACTGAGCTGGTGAATTTGTGGCTTCTGCTTCGCTGGATGTGGGAAAGGTCGATTGCAGGTCACAGCTTGACGTTTGACACTAGAGTTAGTTTTAAGGTGTGTGTGTGTGTGTGTGTGTGTGTGTGTGTGTTTTTAACCCTTTATGCTGTTGAATTGCCTCGCTTTATGAGGAGGCAGGGCTGGACATGCAGTTTCTGTGCTTACATAGAAAATAATGAAATCATCATGTATCATCAACTGGCCTGGGATCACTGTGTGTGTAATAGAGAGAGTGTGTGTTTATCTGCAGGTTCGTTATACAGAAGCTAGGATCTGCTCTGGTAAAGAGATGGTATTCCAGGAAACCTGTGTGTGTGTGTGTGTGTGTGTGTGTGTGGAGGCAGGGCTGGACATGCTGTTTCTGTGCTTACATAGAAAATAATGAAATCATCATGTATCATCAACTGGCCTGGGATCACTGTGTGTGTAATAGAGAGAGTGTGCGTTTATCTGCAGGTTCGTTATACAGAAGCTAGATTCTACTCTGGTAAAGAGATGGTTTTCCAGGAAACCCCTGCAGGTGTGTGTGTGTGGTTGAAGGGGTTATGATGGAGCCTTAGGGGCAATTTAGGGAACAATGGTTGCCTCTTTTTCTCAAGACCCCTCTCTTTCTCATATCTTACAATCCCTCTACATAGTGTCACCCCTACTCCTTTTTATCAAGAGCAGATCACCACATCACTCTAGTCCCACATTTTTACTCTCTTTCTCTTCGTCCTCCTCTTCTCTCTCCCTCTTTCTCTCTTTTTTTGTTTGTCAGGAATGTTGGCACAGCCGTCAAGCGTAGGAGGCGGACCACACATTCCTCCCAGCAGAAGTGCTGGGGGTAAAGGGGTTTTGGGGGGGGATGTCTGGTTTACAGAACACACACACTTATAAGCATGCACACACTCATTCACTCACCTTACACACCTCGCAAACTCCCCCCAAGAATCCTCTCAGAAGCCAGCTGCAGCCCTGTCAGAACAGTTAGTCACAATACACCACATTGTAAGAACATACACGCTCCCTGAGGCAAGCTTTTCTAAAAACCCTGTCCCCTTAAAGTTGAAAACTATTTTCACAACTTTTTTGATGAAGTTCGAAACACTTTTTTTTTTTTTTTAATCACTCAGGCCTAATCAAGGGAAATTGAAAAAAAATCCTTAAAAGCATTCTTTGCTCTTATGCTGTCTGTACTTTCCTTTGAGAAAATCAGTCAGTGTAAAAATGATGAGTTACAACTGATGGCCCTCTTTTTTTGTTAAATGTAGATCATTTATGGAGTTTAGGTTGATTTGGGTCAGATCCAGTGAAGCAGATCTTTGATTTTTCTACACACCTGGTCTGATTAGGGGGGGGGGGGGATTTGGAGAAGGCAAAGAGAAAGACAAATGGGGACAGAGAAAGTAAAAGTTTGGCAGCAACACTTTGCTTTGGGTTTGTACATTGTTATTTATGTTGAGATTAAGCTTGCTGCCCACGTAGAAAAGTATGTTTGTGCTTGTGAGTAAAAACAGAGTAGGAGTGAGTGGATTCGTTTTTTTTCGGACAGTGGTGCTTTGATTTACTGTTTCACAAAAGCCTTTTTTAGGAAAGTTACTTTTAAAATTAAAATGTAACCTAAGAATACTTTAATTACCTTAAAATGTATATAGTTAGATTTGTGAGTTACCAACTGAGATGTAGGTCATTGTTTTTTTTTGTTGTTGTTTTTTTTTAAGTTTTCTGTTCATGTTATCAGCATGATTGTAAGAAAAGAAAAGACAGATTACTTGGTTTTATAAACAAATTCATCTTAACTGTTGCCAGAAACCAGAAAAAAAAGACAGTTGGCTCTGCCTCCTCTGAGTAAATGAAATTTACTGAGAAAGTAATGTGAGTTTTATTATGTGGTCAGGTCTTTGAAGTTTGGTGTTTGACTGATGTGTAACCTGATACTAGATCTCCCTCTCTTCTTGTCCATCCATTCATCTGTTTCTCTTTCCTCTTTCCATGCAGCTGTGAAAATTACCCAAAGCAGGGAGCTAAAGTGTGTGTGTGTGTGTGTGTGTGCGCGCGTGCTTGTGTGCTTACTGGGAATAATCCAATTATCAAGCAATTGGCAGTAATGCAAGAAAGCTGGAGATCATGTAAACACTGTTCTCTATTATGTTAATGCAATTATGTTCATAGTTGCAGTTTTTGCTATAAGACACGACACAGATATGTGGAGTATTTTATACAGTCAGATAGACTTAGTTTTTACCATGCTTTGCAACACACACATTTTAATCTAATTTCCTGACGATGCATGTCAAAGATATTTTCCTAGCAAGATGTTTCACTTTGTTTCTTTAATTGATTTGTCATCTCAAGACAAACATCCCATGCTTGAAGTAGCATTCTCCTTACCAAACATGATTGAATGAAGCATGATTTTGTAGCAATATTCACCACAACTGCAAAAGATTGGGTTGAACACTGGAGGATGACCTTTGACTTTGTAACAGAAACTGGTGCATTTTTTGTCAGAATGGTCCTTTATGCCACCCAGGTAAACCTATAAATCAGAGTAATGCCTTACTCACATTACTGGTCATAACCAAATAGTTTGGTGTGTGTGGGTTTATCATCCAGAGTCAGATGCACTGTGTTTGACTGCTGAACTCCTGTACTAATCCCAGACTACCTACTATATGCCACTCACTTGTAACTAGATATCCTGTACCACCTTTTTTTCTTTTCTCTTTCTAAAAATCACCTCTTTAGATTTTACCCAGTTTACCACCTACACATCTCGCAGAAGGTTTATGTGGTTGAAGCCTTATGTTCCTTCTGTCTCACTGATATGAAGGAGGGGCAAAGTGGCCCAAAGAGAGAAAGTGAGGAACCTAAACAGAGAGCTGTTGACCGGAGCGAGGCCAGCTGGCCTCAGCAGCCCCCAAGGCATCAACAGCCTTGGAATCCTAGCATTGTTCAGCTAGTTATCACACACACACACACACACACACACACACACACACACACACACACACACACACAACTGTACTCTGCTGTGCCTCTTGCTGATTTAACACATTTCAAAGTGAAATCTTCCAGCCTCCCACACAAGTCTTCTGGACCCATCCAGGGTTGAGGGGGTGGTCAGGGTCATACCACTACAGTGGTGGAGGAGGGGTTGAAGCATATGTACACACACATTCATGCATACATGCACATATGCTTGCAGGCTTGTTGTCCGGGCCATTTGGACATCTGGCAGCATGTCTTGAGCGGGGCTTGAACATGCGTGGGCATATAAAGGGCCCTTTGTGCCTGTGTGGCTGCCTGGAGTGCCAGCAGAGCACTCTGCCATGGTGGAAGTCACAACTAACTCTTAGTGAGGACAGCTCTACCTCATGTCTATGTGTACATTCACCTGTTATTACAGCATAGTGATGTCAGCCATTCTGACATTTGTGCCAGGTGTGTGCCATCACCCCATACGGAGAGCGCTGGGAAAACATGGAGAGTTTGTAAAAACAAAGTCCACAATCATTTGAAGGGTTCCTCCCCCCCTCAAGACCGCATCAAGCTCCTCCCCCCGCTGCATCCACAGCAGTTGGGGTTAGCTAATTAGGGGGTTGCCACGGGAACGGAATGGCAGCTTAGCCGATGGGTGTAATGACAGGGTGAAGGAGGAGGGCGGGGTCAGATTATAGGCCTGGGAGTATGCTGAGTGGAGCTCAAAAAAGAAAAGAACAAGAAAAAGTAGTAGGGGAGAGAATGTGAAGAAGAATATGAGCATGAAAAATGTAAAGAACATAAAGGAGGGCATGAAACTCTGAAACTATGAGGGTAAATTAATAGTTCAGAGGGAGCTACACAGTGGAGGGTTGGTGAGAGTTTTACAACTGAGATGACATAGGAGGAAAGAAAATGCAACAATTGAGGAATTAACTTAAAAGTATTTAAAAGAAGAAACTTTATTATTCGTAACATACAATCATATAGTACAGTGTAGTGAAATTCAATCTCTGTCTTTAACCCATCCTAAGCATTAGGAGCAGTGGACAGCCACATAGTGTCCATGGAGCAGTCTTGGGGTTCAGTGTCTTGCTCAAGGACACTGACATGTGGACGGAGGAGGCCGGGATCGAACCGCCAATTGTGTGTGTGAAGGCCGACCCTCTCTACCTCTGAGCCACAGACAGTGAATGATTAAGCGTGTACAGCTCAGTGGTTTCCACATAGAAGTTTGTGTACTCTGGCATGGACTGTCTAATGTACGATTCCACTCACAGATCTTTCTGACTGTGTGTGTGTGTTTGTGCGTACGTCAGAAAAGGTGTCTCACAGCCCACATCGGAAAGACTCACAGTGGTCACCATGGCAACAAACAGGAAACGGTGTGCGAGTTTTTACGCAGCTGAGCCCGGTCACCCTGACAATTCTCTCTTTCCTCCTGTGTGGCCCCTCCATTCTTCAGCAGACAAACATTCAGTTGGATCGCTGCTAAAAGTGGACAAAAGTGGACTAAAGGAGTTCAGAAACTTGAGGAGCTCAGTGTATTTCAGCCTCTTGGTTTTGTGAATTTTTACCACATTATGTGAAGGCTGCAAGTGGGCTCAACAATCTGAACTGTGTCATCATATCAGCTTACGCTTGGCAAAACCACCACTGCCCAAAACCACAGTGCAGAGTCCCCAGTTTGCCTCACGCTTGCACAGCATTACAATACTCCTTGGTACAGCTTGTGTTGGTCCTACCAGAAGATTAAACTCAGTCCTTGTTAGCGTCAGCTCCGTAACATGCTCGCTGTTAGCCGAAGATTTACAGAGCTATAAAATCGTATTGTTTAGCCCCTACTGGTGTACATTTGGCATTCCTCTAAAGTCAGAAATGAGTCACTGGTATTTTGAATAGAGGTGATTCACTCATTCCTCACTTGGATTCTGCAACAGGCCTCTCTGCCATTGTTTTAAATGGCTAATGCTGTTGCCAATACTGTCGTGAGGCATACTTTCTGTTGCACAAACCAGAAGCAGAAGAATATGTCTCTCCTTGGTGTCTCTTTGGATGTTTGCAATCCATTAGTTGCTCATGTGCAATGCCTTGAGCACAGCTTTTTATACTTTCTTTGGATAAATATGTTGAATTAAAACCCATCATGTTTTCCAACTTGAAGTAGTGTACAGAGACAGTGTGGCTAGTTGGAAAAATAACATTACCGGTAACCACCAACCAAATTCTGGTGAGTTTCTGAAAGCTAATAAGAGTGCCTATGCTACCACCCACCTAGTCAGATGTTTTGTACAGTTTAGCTGGAAGAGAGGCTTCCTTATGCTATTTGAGGAATAGTCATGCTAGCAGCTCTGTCAGGCTTTACTTACTTAACTAAATGCTAATATCAGCATGCTAACATGTTCACAGTCACAGTGCTAACATGCTGATGTGTAGCAAATATAATACCATGTTCACCATTGTAATTCAGTGTGTTAGCATGCTAACCTAAACTCCATCACTCCATCAATTGTTGAGATACTTCAGTCTGAACCAAAGTGATTGACTGACATTAATTTCTTGTCAAAGTAAAACTTCCAATAATTTCCAACTCCAGTGTCAATCTACAGTATCTGAAAAACTCATCTTTCTCTTTTCCTGCCTTCCTTCTTTCTAGGTATCAGTATTACCTGCAGGTGAAGAAGCAGGTGTTGGATGGACGCCTCCATTGCTCAGTAGAGCAGGGGATCAGACTAGCTGGCCTAGCAGTACAAGGTAAGACACACACACACACACACACACACACACACACACACACACACACACACACACACACACACACACACACACACACACACACACACACACACACACACACACACACGAACAAAAATTGCATGTAATCTACCAGAGGGAGACAGGCAGCACAAGAGAGAGAGTGAGCACAAACTCACACTTTCTTGGGTCATCTCGACTCCACTACCTAATATGGCTGCATACCAGTCCACTTGAGTTCCTATGGTATCAGTCTACACACACACACACACACACACACACACACACACACACACACACACACATAACCTCACTCCATCTCCTCAGTCTTGTTCCTGGGTGCTGTCTGTGTCTCAGGGGGAATGTAAACAGACAGTTAGCTTATCGCCAGTTCCAAGGTTAGCCTTAGCATCAGGAAGACCCTTATCTGTCGTGAGGCGAGGATCCTCCACTACACTTCATTTTGTCTCCTTTAGTTATTCTAGAATCAGAATCAGAATCAGAAAGAATCAGAAAGGGCTTTATTGCCAAGTATGTTGCACATACGAGGAATTTGTCATGGTGTTGTTGGAGCATGTCACACATACAAATATAAGAAGGATAAAAAGAATATAAACAATATAAGTATAAACATATACACACAGTATGTATTAATAACGAAAAAATAAAATTAAATAAATAGTAAAATAAGTTAAACAAGTAAAATAAGTTAAACAGTAAAATAAGTTAAACAGTAAAATAAGTTAAACAAGTAAAATAAGTTAAACAGTAAAATAAGTTAAACAACTTGTTCTACTTGAATTCTACTTGTTAGAATTCAAGACTGTTAGCCTAAGTAGAAATATACTGGAATGTGTTTGCTTCCCTAATGTGTCAACTGTCAAATTTCTCCCCTAGAAATATTATTTAATGCTCCCAAAGCTACATTTAACCAAGCCACTTTAGCTACATTAAAAAAAAGTGAGACAAGTTTAAGCTACTAAGCAATTTAATGGTCAACAACAGTCTTTATATCAAGATATGTTACTTAAAACAAAGTAAACATGTTTATTATTTACTGGTGGATTACAGGAAAATGTCATACTATTATAGAGAAAAAGAAAATAACCAAGGATGTTAATTGGAAAGACAATCTTGACATGTTATCTTCTTGTTTTAGTATCTTTGGCCCACACATTACCTTAGGAATAAATAAGGTCTTACCATATGCTATGAATTATGTAGATAAAACCTTTTAAATGAAGGCTAACAAAGACATATACATATATATATTTATAATAACAGGCATAGTCTGCTCATACCATCTGGGGTTACCCTCTAGTTTTCTGTTTCTAAAGTCTTAAAATATGAATAACACAACGAAAGACAATACATTCCAGGGAATGCGACTTGTGATTTGTAAATGTTACGTTCATACACATTAAAATGGACTCACATTGAGGTTTTTTACCTAAAATATTATAAAATGTTTGTATTTTCTAGCTGACTTTGGAGACTTCACTCAGTTCATGTCTCAGGACTTCCTCAGGGAGTACGTGCTCTTCCCAGTGGTGGTGAGTCCTCAAACCTTCCCTGTTCAAATACGTCTGTTTGTGTGTGTGTGTGTGTGTGTGTGTGTGTGTGTGTGTGTGTGTCGCCTAAAGGCACACATTCTTGTGTCACCTGTGTACCTCCTCCCTCTGCCTATCTGGTTAACAGGCAGAAAACAAAGATAGAATAAGCAAGAATCTGATTGAGATAAAGATCTAGTGGATACTAAGAGTATTACATTGAGGAAACACACTCTGTTACATTGCCAGCTACATGATGTTCATTGCTACACCGTTGACTACAGTTTAGCTGCAAAACTGTTTGACAGGGTTGAGAAAGAGAGTAAGTGACAGTGTTTTAGTGAATTAGTTCACTTTTTCTTTACCTTGCCATCTCTCTGTCATTTATCCTCCATCACATGTTGCTTCTCATACCTCTCTTTTCTTATTCTCATCCTCCATCTCCTTCTTATTTTCTGCCTATTTTGCTAACTTTTTTTTCTCTCAGAACTGGCCTAATGGCGAGGAGGTGCTGGAAGAGTGCACCCAGAAAGTCGCTGAGGAGCACAAGAGTCACTGGTACAGCTTCATTTTTATAGTGTTTATGTACATGTGCACATGTGAAAAAAAGATTCAGAGACAACGAGTTACCTAGTACCAGGTACTATATCTGTCTGTACTTTCCAGTCGAATGCAGGCCGCTGAAGCAGAGCTGCTGTACATCAAGGATGTGGAGAAACTGGACGGCTTTGGGCAGGAGAGCTTTCCTGCTAAGGTAGATCAATTACATATCACCCCCAGCGTCCTACACAGACACACCTCTACAGAATAGCCAATTTATTTGATTGTGAGAAAATTTTACTCTGTCATTTTGATGTTCAATCTTTTTCCACAGGACAACTACACCAACGATATTTTCATCGGTGTGTCCTTCATTGGGGTGTTTGTCAAACACAGAAATGGCAGATCCATCATGCTCCACAAGTAAGCCCCTCCTCACTCTACATCATATTTATCTATTTTTGTAGCCTGTATGAGTTTTGACCCTATCTGTGATCATGAAATAGTGCAAATAAATGAATATGCAAGAAAATATTATGTATTTTGTGTGGGAAAATGCAATCCTTGTGTACATTTGTTTGTGTTTCTGTGTGGACAGGTGGAAGGACATTGGTACCATAGCGCACAACAAGTCAGCCATCACAGTAGAGATAACAAGCAGAGACGACACCATTATTTTTCACATGGTAAGTGTTGTGTCTGCGGGGTGGTCTGAGTGCCCACACACACACACACACAGACAGACAGACACGCTCTTTTTTTTACAAGGTTTCTAGTGGGAAGTTAAACAAAAAAAAAGCACAAACACATTCCTAGATATCCCTGCACACAGACAAATACATGGTCTTGATTTCCTTGAAATACAACTGCTGTGTTAATTTAAAATACCAATGTTTTTCTCTCTGTGTTTGTATCTGAAGGAGGATATGGAAATGGCCAAGTACATCGCTCGTCTTTTCACGGCCAGACACAAATTCTACAAACAGAACAAGATCTGTGCAGAGTGAGTCTCGAGGCCAGCCGGAGAGGCGAGAAGGCCGTTAGAACACTTTTATATCCTGAATTATCTGTCATTTAATGTTTAAAATAGAGTTCAACAACCTTTGGTCATATAAAAAGAAAAAGTAATCCAAAAACAAATTGTTCAACGTTAATCTTAAATTGGTGATACAGAGTTCACAGTACTTTTGGCCTTCTGTTTGTTTCCCTTCAGGCCCAATCACTCACCTGCACCAATCAGGAGGAGACCCACATGGACCCACCGCCTATCTCTGGTACCGTTAGCAGCATTTGCTTGCTTTGATATAGTTCATTATCACTGGTTGTTGCTGAGTGGTTTGACAAAGTGTATAAATGAGACCAGAGGGCAGGGGACAGAGGGAGAATTTGGGAGGGAAGACAGAAATGGCTGTGGTTAGAGATTGCTCTTCCCCTCAGTGCAGCACTTAATTGTGCCATGGAGCCTTGGTTTTAACGTACGTTGGTGGTGTGGTGGGTGTTGTTGGAAAGTTTGCAAGGGTGTTGCTTGGTTTGATTTCCGCTGAGACAATGAAGGCAGTGATTTGTGCGTCTCCCTCCCTGCTGGCCAGACAATGGCTAGGCTAAATGTGGCACAATAGCTGTTTCACTCAGTCCACTCAAGTGCTCAGTTATCTATCTGGAGAACTGCAGGCATTGGTGGCTTACAACTCCATGGCCCTAGAGTAGATATGAGTCAGTCACAGTCACCAGTTGTGTTAGGAAAGATTGCAATGTGATATTTCAATGTTTATTTTGTGGCTGTTTCAATATGTGCAGATAATGATATACATAACTTAATGGAGTATAAACATGAATTGCTTCTTCTTTATTGCATTGAATGTGTTTCTTTATTCAGCCGCGGCCCCAGTCCTGTAACTTCCAGTCAATGCATTCCCAGTATGGAGAGCATTATCAGGACACACAGAGCTCTCAAGGTACGTGTAAAACGCACGCACGCACACACACACACACACACACGCACACACACACACACACACACACACACACACACACACACACACACACACACACACACACACACATACATACATACATATTTACAGTAAGTTTCAACCCCTTCAGCTCACTGCTTTGACCACAGTGTGATTTAAGATTTATCCTCTCTGATGATAACTAAAGCATTTGAATGGAGCTAATTGTGTCTTTCCCATCAGGCGTGTGACTCACAGCCCATTTGTATTTTAACAATCTCCCAGCAAATTAGAGCCCAACGTTTGGGGTGCAGAGCAGTGACCTCATTTTGCTCTTCACTCTTTCATTGACTTGTTCACACACTCAAGTCGGCCTTATAATCCGAAGAGCTTTATTCATGTCGGCTTGACAGTAAAACACAGCGAGTGGAAAAAATTCTGGGTGTGCTGCTATGCGTGGGTGTGAGATCATTTTGTAGTGTGACCTCAGGCATCACACTCCGTTTGTGTTGACGGAGATTATGTATGACTGTCTGCTTGTGGGCTTGAGATAGTTTCACACAAGAGAATGCTCTATTTGTTGAGTAAAGAGGAACGGCATGCATACCACTCACCATCATTATGGTGGGATGAAAATATTCCCAATCTATCCTTTCTACAGTAAGTTGGTACTTACTACTGGGAGGGAATTTTCTGAATTTTTTCAAAGGTGGTTGGTGCTGCAGTGCAACCGGACACAAACAATGATCATTTCTGCCACATCAGAAAATATCTTGAGGGTGAAAACACCAAAGCCACCTTCAGTACACTCAACTTTTAAAAAATCAGGTTTTCTCTAAAGGACAAAAAAACTTTAAGGAAGATTTTGTCTTTTTCATCCCTTCATTCTCCCTCTTTTGATCTTTAGACAGTATCTTCCATGACGACCCCTACTACAAGTCAGAGACCAGTCTGGACCGCTGCCCGGTGGACTTTCCTTTCCGTAATGGTACCGTGCCCAATGGAAGCATGTACAGCAGCCCCAGCCTGAGCTCCCTCAATCATTCCCAGACTTTTGTCCCGCCCTCGCCCATGTCCTCCAACCTCAGCATCCCCGGCAGCGAGCTCATGCGGCCTGACTACATCCCCAGCCATCGCCACAGCGCCATCATTGCCCCGTCCTACCGGCCCACGCCTGAGTATGATGCGGTCATGCGGCAAAAGCGGCGCATACTCCCCGCTCACCATGACCTCCACAGCCAATCGCTGCGCAGTCTGAACATCAGTAATGCATGTGCTTACCGCCAGCCTGAGGCTCTGGTGTATAGCCAGCCAGAGATGAGGGAGAGGAGCCCTTATCATGGCCTGGGGCCCAGTCCGGGACCTTACACACCACAGGTAGAGGTGGATGCTCTGTGTTTGATTTTGTTTAATTTCTTGGTCTTATGTCCATCTCACACTGTTTTTCTATGAAATTTCACTTGCAGATCAGCTATAGTAAGCCAGTGTCCCATGGCCCTCATCAGGGAGGACCAGCCAGCAGCCAGGGCCCATGTCATTCACCCTGCGTTAATGGAGGGGGAGGCAGTGGTGGAGGTGGAGGTGTAGGAAGCTCCATCTCTCACACTGTCAGCACACCTGAGCTGGCAAATACCAAACAACAGGGGAACAATGCGGGAAGCTATGCAGCTACAGCTAACATGCTGAGAAACCACATGTCACGCCCTCCTCCACCCTACCCTTCCAGCTCCTTCCGTCCGGCCACCAGCACCCCAGACCTGGCCAGCCACCGTCACCGCTGCATGGGGGGCAGCAGTCCAGAGCTGGTTACCCGTATGGTGCAGCTCTCGGTCAAGACCTTCCAGCCGGACAGCTCGGCCGTGGTTCACCAGTCCCTGCAGGAAGTTAGTGAACCATTAACTGCAGCTGCTAAGCACCGCTCCACCTTGGGCAAGAGACACAGCATGGAGGTGATCAGCAGCATGAGAGGAGGTGGAGGAGGAGGGATGGAGGGCTTGGTGATGAAGGGTATGAATGCTCCCCTTCATCGGAGGAATACTCTGCGAGAACATGTGATGCCACCTCAGCCTCAGTCCATTCCTCAACCCCAGCCCCAAACCCCTCAGCCACAACCCCAGCCTCCAGCTCAGCAACCACAGGAGTTGTCCATGCAGATGCCTGCTCAGAAAGCATCTGAGACTTGTGTAACGCCACCTGTGGCCTACCAGCATCAAAAGACTCTCTCCAATGCTACAATGCTCATACACAGTAGTGAGAGTGAAGAAGAGGAGGAAGAGGAAGAGGAGAGGCCTGAGTTGGATGTTCAAATCCCAGGTCTCAATGAGGACATCAGCATCAGCGCTCAGCTCCAGGCTGCATTGGCCAAGCTGCCCAACAAACCCCCTCCAGAGTACCCCGGTCCTCCTAGACCTTGTAGTAATGCTCAAATCCGCACCCACAACCACACTCGCCACCGAAACCATAATCAAGGGCCACAGAGTAACCAGGGACCAATGGACCCAAACCAATCCCAGGGCCGAGCAATCAAAGTTGGGCAGAGCCCAGGTGTTGGCGGGCCTGGAGGTGGTGGTGGTGGTGCAGGTGGTGGTGGGACACTGACCCGAGGGGACCAGGGTGGGGTGAATGGAGCAGTTTTAGGTCCATCTATTTCAGAACCGGACCTGACCAGTGTGAAGGAGAGGGTGAGGAAGGAGCCGGTCAAAGAGAGGCCGGTGTCAGAGATGTTCTCCTTAGAAGACAGCATAGTGGAGAGGGAAATCGCTCAGAGGGTGAGACAATCATTCAGTAATTCATTGCCTTGACACCGTTTATTTTATGCAAGTGCCAACATATTTTTTTTATGATGCGTGCTATTGATCAGTCCTGAAATTCCTGAAGTTGATTAATTAATAACAAAAAATAATTTGACAGCAATGTTGACAATCATTTATTTATTTAATTAATCCTGTACTGAACAAACACACCCACACACCGTATTGGTACAGTTTTAAATATTTCAGTCTGTTATTTGCTAGCTAGTTTTATAGCTCCTGATTAGCAGTAATCCGGGATTCAGCACCTGAGAGGGTAGCACTAGGCTCTGAGTCCCCCAGGCAGTTAAAACCCCTTATAAATCTCTCAGATTATTCTTTGGATTGGGTGTTCTTGTGTAGTTTGGCTCTCTGTTAAGGCACAAACATTTCACACAACAGCAGAGTCCAGATATAAGTCAAATCATATAATCGGCTCACTTAAGTTGCGATAAACTTCACTGTTCAAGAGTGACCTGGTGTTGCCGGGTGTTTATAGTGTGAGTCAATGAAATTCCAAAATATTTTTCTTTGGTCCAAAGCTGTTTTCCCTCAGCTGGTTTATCTCATTCCTAGAGGACACCATTGGTGACCCCCAAGCTGTTGTTTTGACTGTCCCACAGGGAATAAGGGAGGTGGAGCGGTCCTGGAGGTTTAATAGCATCAGAGATTAGCAGAAATAATCCTTGGAGGAAGGAGGGACTGTGCAATATGGGTCAGAGTTTGGTTAGCTTGGTAGAGAGGAAAAAAGACAGGGTGACAGAGGGAGTGTGTGCTCTGTAAAGGAAAGGAAGCCAAATAGGTAAGTGGGAATAAACAAAGGACTGAAAGAATGAAACATATGTGCAGGAGGACAAAACAAGGATGAAAGCATCAAAAGAAGTTGAGGGTGAAGTGAGATGGATAAGAAGCTGCAAGTCTACTCTTAATAGGCTTTACATTCAGACTTGTTAGTTCACACCATTGAACGGAATACAATTGGATTGGTACTACCAGGTTTGCCCTACAGACAGGTGGACACACACACACACACACACACACACACACACACACACACACACACACACACACACACACACACACACACACACACGTGTCAAATCGTCCCCACCCACTTCTACACACGCACATGTACGCGCTTACCGATTTGAGGCCAGCGCAGGTCAGTCAGTCTCGCAATGCTGCCGCTACCTGTAACCATGACACCAGGATTTTCCTCTCTCTTGAAGACACTGGAAAGACAGAAGATGTCCGTGGACTCCATGAAGAGGCCACTGATGATGGCCGCCCTCAACGGCCTCTATGTGGCCCGAATGCCTGTCCCCGTGAGTCCCGCGGAAGAAGGTGCCAAGGCTGCTACCGACGAACGGGTAAGATTTTTGCTCTTACTTCATAAAACATATGTGGGGTTGTTTGAATTTTTAGATTTCATACTCTAAACGTATTTTTGAAAGATCTAGCAAATGTCCTTTTGTTTGTTTTTCAGTTAGACGTGTGCTATTGATTTATTTAAAAAAATTATGGTGTTATGGTTGACGTAAGTTGAAGTAACATTATTATGTGAACGTTATAGGTTTGTTATCATTTAATGATACAGTGGATACAAAACTCAAAGCTCTTTAGAGCTCTTTTTTACTCACAATTGCTCAAAAGGTACGTAACCAAACCATTATAGACATGAATATAATCACACCACAATTATGGAGAGATTAGGGAATTAAATAAAACCTCCAAGCCCCAATTTAACTCAAGCACATTTTATTTTTATGTTTGGAGGATTCATGTTGGACCTTTTAACTTCCTCACCTATTGGCAGTGATTAAGGAAGCTTGGCTGAAGATTGTCACTGTAAAACTCTGATAATCACACTATTTAATTTCCCAAATACTGTCTGTTGGATCCCTTTTGAGTGTAGAGGTGTGAAACCCAACCTTTGTCCCGACTGTTGCTAAGCTAACGGGGGCAAGCCCTAAGTGGGCTGTGGAACGCGTGGCATGGTGGTGCTTATCGCCTCTAGGCCCGTTGGTATGTTAAGAATGTGACCCGAGAGAGAGAGAGAGAGCAAACCACACAGAAAGAGTGATAGAAAGAGAGCGGGAGAGAGAGAGATGCTGTCCTTTCAAACATGACTGGCCTAATAAATATGGACCCCCATCAGGATGAATACCACCACTGTATATTCGGCTCTTTTACCGCTGTGTTGATGCAGTTTACATGCTCGAGTTCTTTGATATTGAAGTCAGTATTCAGCTGATGAGAGTTTCGAAATGTAGACGTATATTATAATGTGATTTCTGAATTCTTCTGGTCTGAATAGTCTCTTGGGTTTGGTGGAATGTAAACAAATAAAAGCCCCTTGGGGACTGAATGAGAAACCTCTGAATCATGTGAATGACTAACACCCCCTCCTCTCTCCTTCTTTCTCTCTGTCTCTTCAGTGTAAGACTTTGGAGTTGAAGCTGGAAGAGGAGCGGGTCTTCACTGAGTATGAACAGGTGCCCAAGAAGAGGACAGACTGTGTTCTCACTACAGCAACTCTGCCCGAAAACACTGAGCGCAACCGTTTCCGTGACGTTGTTCCATACGAAGAGAATCGGGTTGAGCTTGTACCAAACAAGGAGAACAACACGGGCTACATCAATGCCTCGCATATCAAGGTGCGCTCGAGGGGTCATGGGTAAAATGCCAAAAAGTGTAAAAAGGAATTTAAGCGATGACAATAGCATCTACCTCTTTGTAATCCAGACTTTGATCTAATTCATGTGATACCTTCACTGTGTTAAAAAAGGTGGGAAGTCGTTTTGTATATATTTATCTTCCTATGAAAACTGTTTCTCCAAAATGTCAACTTGTCATCGGCCAAGAAAAAAAGCCTTTGTTACAATAGATTTTTCAGGAAATCCTATGGGTTTTTAAATGGTTTATTTAGCTTAAGTAGCTAAATCCATAAAGGAACACTTGATCATTAGTTAATCTGACAAATTCTATATCACCAAAATTGTTGATACGTGGTTACACGTGCACATAAAAACAGATTGATAGAAACACACATATAGATAGATAACATCATTCAACATTGAATGTGTGTTGTGTCAACATGACGGCTGGGGTTTTAAATCCGACTTTATCATCTGTCAGTTTTCAGTGACAACCAATATAGAGGAAAAGAATGATATTGACTGGTAAAACTGTTAAATTAAGTAATATAATATTTCACAAAGTGTTTTATAAGATTCAAGTTTATGTCTTTGGCACTTAATCACAGTTATATCAGTATAGAAGTACTTTGCAACAGCCACATCATACACCAAACATTTAAACACAGAGCATCAACACGACACATTCAGCTTGCTGCTAGTCTTTGTAGGGTCATTCCTAAGCAGCGAATGGCTCGGAGGAAAGGATGAAAGGCAGTTGTTGAAGGCTGTTTGGGCCTTTAAGCTCTCAGAGCTTGTGGAATTCCCAAAGAATGTGGTCCAAACTCCAAACCCTCTTAAGTCAACCTGAGCTGCTCTCACTAGCCCTCTATTCATGCTTAGTTGCAAACAGTGTGTGTGCGCAAGCTTGTGTGTATGCATGAGTTTGCTTTTCACCAAAGCAGCACTGAATCACTGCCTATCACGGTATAACCCTCTTACTTTCCCCCGTCATTTAAGGTAGCTGCCACAGAACAAAAGGCCTTGTTTATTCCTCATCCATCTCCTAATACAGTGTTTACAGTCACAAGGTGGCTTGAGGAATTAGCTGGGACATGCTCATTATGCAATGGCACTCTGTGGTTGGGGTGTATTGAAGATGGGAAGTTTTTCAGTGCTGTGTGTGGCCTTGTGATTACTAAGTAGGGAAAGCAAAAGAAGGTTAAAGAAGAGGGAATTTTATAAGTGAGAGAAAAGAATCAACTGTGGATGAAAATTATGTTGATACTGCCCTCCAATGGTGGATGAGATTATTGTCAATGTGTGTAAATAAGTCATTAACATTTAATATATTTTAGTATAAATGCATTAATTTCTGGCTCAAGTGTGAGTTTTTATTTAATTCAAATGTGGTTGTTAGTAAGCAGATTAGTTTGTTTACTCATGTGTAGGCAGATTCTTGTTTGCTCTGCAGTCACTGTGCACAAATTTATGTGTGTGTGTGTGTGTGTGTGTGTTTTCCCAGGTGATGATCAGAGGGGAGGAGTGGCACTACATTGCCACGCAGGGCCCACTAGCCAACACCTGTGCCGACTTCTGGCAGATGGTCTGGGAGCAGGGGGTCAACGTCATTGCCATGGTTACTGCCGAGGAGGTACACACACACACACACACACACAGACACACGGACACACACAGATGTGGATATTTTTCAGCGGCTGACAGCTGGCGTCTGTCTGTGTGTGAGAAATAGGATGACAGTGAGAGTGTGTGTGTTACTGTGTGTTTGTGATTATGGGATTATGTTTATATAAGTGTCAGAGCACATCATCTATTTTCCCTCATCCCCTTTTTCTATTTTTTCCATCCTAATCCTCCCATCTTCACCCTCTTTTTCATCCAGGAGGGTGGCAGATCCAAGAGTCACCGCTACTGGCCTAAACTGGGATCCAAACACAACTCAGCCACTCACGGCAAGTTCAAGGTGACCACAAAATTCCGCACCGACTCAGGCTGCTACGCCACCACAGGGTTAAAGGTCAAACACCTTCTGTCTGGCCAGGAGAGGACGGTCTGGCACCTTCAGTACACTGACTGGCAGCAGGGCTGTCCCGAATATGTCCAGGGATTCCTCTGTGAGTGTCATCATAATCATCATTGTTTGTATGGATTTCAAGACATAACAGGAAGTGATGAAACAATCTCCATGCTTTCATTATTTAATGTCTAATTAAAGCAATAGTTTGACATTTTGTGAAATATGCTCATTCACTTTCTTTCAGAGAGTTAGTCAAGATATCCCACTCACGGCTGTGGTGAAGCTAGAGCCAGGAGGCCGTTAGCTTAGCCTAGCATAAAAACTGTGAGCACGGGGAAAAGTCTTTCTTCAATGTTAAAAAAAGCAAAACCTACCAGCACCTCTAAAGGATAACATGTTTTTTTCTTGGTTGTTTAATCCATAAAAAAAACAATAATTTGTGGTTTTATCCTTTTGGATAGAGTCATGCTAGCTGTTTCCCCTGCTTCCGATCTTTAACCTAAGCTAAGATAAGCTAAACTTCTGCTGGCTCTAGCTTCATATTTATCTGACAGATATGAGAAAGGTATTGTTATTCAAGAAAGAAAGTGTGTAATTGCCATTCCTTTTAAAGAAGCCACATGCTCTGAAAATATGTCATTATACAACAAGTGAGCAACAAAAGCAGTTTCACATTCAACAAATTCTCTCTTCAACCTGGCAGACACATTGCCTACATCTTACATTTGTCTTCTTCTTCTTTCCTGCAGCCTACCTTGAGGAGATCCAGTCTGTAAGGAGACACACCAACTCCATGCTGGACACCTCAAAGAGCCTCAATCCACCTGTGGTGGTTCACTGTAGTGCCGGGGTGGGTCGCACTGGAGTGGTCATCCTCACTGAGCTCATGATCAGCTGCCTGGAGCACAATGAGGTGGGTGGACTGTGAAGTGACAGGGTTGCAAAGAGTCTGATTGGGCTGTAATGTTTTGTCATTTTTAGGATCACAGCTTTTCTTTGACAATATATACTGTATGTGTAACAAGTATCTCATGGATTGACTGACAGCTTAATATTTTGGATGAAAAACATACACATTGGTCTTTTTGTAAATCAAGAGGTTTCCTATGAGGATGCAAATCATGCGACTTGAAAACTTGAGAACACATTGGAAGCAGAGTTGTTTAAAAGATGCAGCACATTTGTAAAACACTATATACACCTTCTCATCCAGGTATGCAGACCAGGTATTATCCCGTTATTATACTCAGTAAATCCTCTGTAGTGAGACAATGCAAATACATACAGGAGAGGAGGGAGGTTAATGTGTTCTGGTTTCCGTTTGTAGTCCCAGTAGTATTGACCAATCACGTTTGAGCAGGCTTTGGTTGCATGCAGGTAAACAGTCAATGTAAAGAGGAAAAGAGGCGGACGTCATTGGCCGATATGCAATCTCGGAACCCATAAGCTATCGTCTGATACTGATTTAGCTTTTAAATACCTTTTTAAAAAAATATTTATCTGCATTCATATGCAGATATCTGTTTAATAGAGACATCGTCTTTCAACTCTAACTCCATTCGGGCATATCGAGTTGCTAATCGGACCTGGTGCACAGAAGAGGAAATCTTGGCCCGGATATCCATTATCTGGATATTTGCTGGCAACACCCAACCTGGTGCGCCAGATGGTTTGTTACACAGAACCATCCGAGAAGAATTAGAAACTTTTTGGAAAATGGCGGGCACTTTCAAGCAATACCTGGCAGGTGATTGGATGAACCACCTGTCTATCAAACTCTCGCCGAAGCCAATTGGGAGAAGAGTGAAAACATCTTTTCCATTTAGAAAAGCCTTCAGTGCCGTTCTTTGCTCTTTTTTCAATAAATAAATATTCTCCAGTTCTGATATAACTGATGCTAGTGTAGCATCTACACTAATCTTTTTAGGAGCCGCCATTGTTGTTTTGAACAAACGGTCGCCTCTCCGTGTTGTCACACAAACCTAAACCACGCACGTAGCTGCCAGTTGCTCCTCGCGGGACACTGATTGGTCTCGCATCTCTGCGATCTCGCAGATCACGTGATATCGCGAGACTCCAATTGCTCTGCAAGGTAATGCTACACCGTAACCCCAGAAATATTGGCCGTTGCCCCCAGAGGCTTGATCAGAGGTCATCAAATCGTCAGACCGATAGCCGGTGGGTTCTGTAATTGACATACATGTAGCCTTGTTACTGCACACATACTGAGTCCATTTTACAGTTTATACCCCTAAATGATTGTCTCTCTTTTCTCTCACTTTTTTATTTCTTCTCAATCACCGTGTTTTGTCTGTCTCTTCTTTTCTTCCCTTCAGCCTGTGGAGGTTCCCACCATGTTGTCAGGGCTGAGGCAGCAGAGGATGCTGATGGTGCAGACCATTTCCCAGTACAAGTTTGTCTACCAGGTCCTCATTCAGTTCCTCAAGAACTCCCGCCTCATCTGAGCCTGGGGTCCTGTCCTTTGACCTTACATGGCGTGGCAGAATGGCACAACAATGGTACTTCAAATAAGCATGAGGACTGTGGAAAAGACACAGTATGACTGATAGCTAGTTGGAAGCAGATACAGAGATCCGTTTTCTTTGTGGCAGTTTATGGAAATTCTGGTGGATTTTCATACAAACTCACCTCAAGGGAGGAAAGGATTTTTGTAGGCCTGTATAGAAATTGACAACCATTTCTCCTAATCAGTGTAGTTGTTTTTTCCCCTGGGTTTAATTCTTGGACATGGTCCTGTGCGGAGAATGCATGTTTGTGTTTTTTCCCAATGCATGTCTATATGCCCCGTGTCTGCTAGAGATTTCTTAACAAATATCTTGAGAATTAAAATCTCAGTTTCAGTTTGGATAGATTGCCTGCCTGCTACATTTCTCATTTATTATTTAGCCATTATTAGAGCTGGCACTATGCTGCACGAACAGTAGATGGCAGCAGTATTATGACTATTTTCTATACTCTGAAAGAGTTTGCCAAACAAAAGTATTTTTAAATCACTGTTAAAATAATAAAATGTTCCCTTTATTTGTAAAGTATTGACAGCAAATATTTACTTCAACATTGTAACAAATGTTTTTATTTATTTCTTCTAAGATTGTGGCCACCTTTGCAATTGAATGGAGCATTGACAAGCATGTTGATCCTTGCCCTGTCACTTTTAATTTTTACTATATTTTTCAGAAAGCTTTCCTGTCAATGTCAAAAGGATCGCTGACATTTTCCTTGATACATTTCTATTAAGATCCTCCCCCACAAGCACACACACAGTGCATTTTAACAGTTGATTGTTTCTTGAATCACTGCTCCTTGCGTTCAAATGTCGTAACACATTTCTTACCTAAAAACATTTCTAAAGTCTAAAAAGTTTTTGTCTGATGAATTAGAGGTCATTTATAAATATAATTTTACAGTTTGCTGTAAATAGAGAATTGTGTCCTTATACAGAAAATACTGTATACAATGTATCATTGTGCCTTATTGAAACATGAAATGAGGGGAAGCTGACATCCCTTTCCTTGTTTTAGGGTTCTGGATGGGTTTGGTACACTAAATTCCTTTTTTACCTTCAAAGATTAAATCTTTGAATCAGTATTTAATAGTTTGCGTTTTGTTATGAGAACAACTTTAACATTTCAAATCATTTACCAAACTCTCAGGTAAAGATTTGGCAGTAGGAAAATACTGATGTATTGGTTTATTTTTGAAGGATAATAGTAAGAAGTGACTTTGGACCAAAAAAAAGGCAGCCGTTAGTACTAATCTGATCCAAACCCAATTGATTATTATGTTGCCATGTTCCTGGATCCTGTTTATAAAATTACACTCTGAAGAATTTCCTTTTACTGTGCATGTTACGTGAAATATTCTTTTTTATTTTTCTGAATCATGATGCAAAGCCAGCCATGTCCAAAGTAACTTTGTACAGAA
The DNA here is from genome assembly GCF_008315115.2 of Sander lucioperca. Taxonomy (NCBI): domain Eukaryota; kingdom Metazoa; phylum Chordata; class Actinopteri; order Perciformes; family Percidae; genus Sander; species Sander lucioperca. The sequence goes on from NC_050191.1 coordinate 17,012,253, forward strand.
TGGGCATGTGAGAAAAGATTTCTACAAATTCTTTATATAGTTTCTTTTTTTTGACTTGGTACCCTAAAAATACCGCAACATAATAAACTATGCATGCATTTTTATATTTCAATGTATATATTCTCAAATAAGTATAAGCTTTATGCTCTCTTGACATTTAAGTGTTTTGTTGCACTTCTGTTCTCTTTGTGACAGTATTTCCTCACACAGCATTCCACTGTTTGTTTATATTTAATTTTTCCCCTTAATTTTTTTTTTGGCAAAAATACCGAATACCTTTTCAGAGTATGTGTACATATATTTTGTATATGTGTTTTCAGTGCATCAAGTCTTTTGTTTTTCTCTCCCCAGATATGTTATACTTGCTTATTATGCAATAAAGCCTTATTTTCTTTAAGACTGTTGCCACAAATTCATTTATTTGGGAATTTTGTAATAATTTCCGTTAGCTAATAATAATGTGTTGGAAAGGGGTTCTCTCTCAATACTTGAGACATTAATTAGCGCACTCACACAAAGATCTAGTGCAAACACGGTGCTCAGGGGCATAGCACAAAATTCTGGGCCCTGTAGAAAGGGCCCTGAGTACTTTTTCACCCCAGTCCGACGCCCCTGACGGTGCTCTATCCCAGCTCGCCATTGTGACTCAGGCCCATTCTGCAGCTTTAATAGGCCCCTTGTGGTGAGGCAGCTGTCCTGATTGGCTGAGAGGGATTTTGTTTTTACACTCATATGTAAACAACTCCTCTCCGATAAATGACAGGGCCCAGCTGACGTGTCAGTCACAAGCAAAAACAAACACAAAATCATTAACAATTTGGAAAATAATTATTAAACACCTTATGGTCAACATGAGTAAAAAGCACGTTTTACAATGTCAGACTTTCACATTTGCCTATAACTGAACGTTAAATGCATGCTTGGTACAAAAGTATCCTGCATCCAACAAACTAATAGATTCTTGCATACATAACACTGTTGTAAAAAGTTTAATATCCAAAAATATTTTTGTTGCACAAAACTTTGCATAAAAAACATGAATGCTCTCTATCTTTGCTCCAGTACCAAAAAGAGTAGAATGTTTCTTCAGTTCTGTAAAGCTCCTAATCAAAGGAGTGTTTGCAGTCACTTCGGATCAGCTGTGTTCAACATCATTTCTTTCCTTTCTCGTCATTTTCGTGTCATCTCTTTGCGCAACTCTGTCAAGTAGAAGTGATCCCTCCCATGAGCCACTTCCATTATGGCCATTGCCTGTGTACAAACAAACATATATAATTGTACAGCATAAAAATATGTTAATGATTTCTAGGTATATTCCTCTAAGTAAGGTACTTGATACATAAACTAATATAGTTTTAAAATGATACCCAGGCCTAATGATTTTTGTTCAAGTTTATCATAAAAGCATTTACTTTGTTTACTTGGTTAAAAGTGTTTTATAGCTGCTGTTTTTGAGTATGAAAGTCTGATGTAAAAGCTCAGCAGGTCATGTTACCTTCTTGAGAGCGCCGACGCCCACTGAGTACCTCTCCAGCCCCATGTACAGTCTGCCCAACTTGAGGTACATGGAGGACACATTCAAAGAGTAGGGTGGATACAGCTTGCTGCATTGGAAAGAGATCATACATATTGATGATTACTCTTTTTTTATCACCTTTAGAACTTTTCAGACTGTTCACTGTTTGTCATCACCTGTAAGGTTTGATGATCTTTTCGCCGTATCTGATAGCTCCGTCTGGATCTTGCATGTAGAGACAAACCCCCATGGCCTGGTACATCATGTGAAGCATGTAGACGTTGGTGTCATCAAAGACAGCACCCATCTCATCCAGGCTCTGTTCACACATCTCCAGCAACTCACTAGGGGGTGCCACAGAGTCAAGGGCTGCATCAAGTTTTAACTGAGATTTCAAAGGGCCTCTGAACATATAAACAGATGGTTTAGAGTTTTGAAAGCTACTTTGCTAAAGCATAATATCTGCATAAGAAAGCTTAATAAGCACTGAACGAACCTGCAGGTGCAGCAGTAAATGAAACTAAAGTGCAAACGAATTGTACAACACAAGAGACGGTGTAATTTAGTGACATTAAAGGATATTTTTTATGTGTTTGAGGGCCCGGAACTCTCTGATGGTTTTCCTGGCATAGCGCACCATGTTGCTGATGACCTCTTGCTCGATGGGGTCACTCTGCTTACGCACTTTCAACTTTGCCTTGTCCTGGAGGAAGACAGGACACCGAGCACGATAGTCAACCAAACCATGCAGTTTTGTTTCTAAATTTTACACGTGAGTTGCAATGGCAGTTGTATGATTAAGTATTTTTTTCACTCAGCACTTCCTGTGGTGTCTTACACTGGACTTGGTTTTGCATTCCTGGCATTGACAGGTGAAGTAATAGAACTCTCTCAGCCTGTTGTTACGGTCGTCTGTTGGATAGAGGAGGTCTATGTAGCTGATGAGCACCTAGAAGTGGAAATAACACTTTTCTCAGCATTTTTCTTCAGGTTACAAGGTTAGTCTAAAAATAACCCTTTAATCAGCTGCTGCATCCCCCCTTCAAACCACACACCTTCTTCTTCTTCTTCTACAGCGTTGGCTTGACACACTTTTGTTGCAGTGATGTCACGCTCTGCTCATGGCAGACTTTCAATCTCACAATATCACAAGTCTCCTCCATTTGTAAGCTATTATCTCATCCGTATTATATTTGAATCCAAAACTTCCTGTGTTGAGAAAGAGACCGGAGAACCACAACCTATCAAGTTTGTTTCAAGATTTAGAGGAACCGTTTGAAAAATTGGGAAATATGGCTATTTGCTTTCTTGTCGAGAGTTAGATGAGAAGATTGATACCACTCTCTGGCAAGACAGTTATATAAATCTTCTCCAACTCTTGGTAGGAAAGCTAATAAGCGCATTGCAAAAATGTTTAACTTTTCCTTTAAAGTGAAGGCAGAAAGCACAATTTAAAAAAAATGACTGGCTTACACATCATTCAAAGTTGAACAATTCCTATATATCACTGGAAGATGAAAATGAAGTATTGTGTCATTTAAAGTTCTTTAGTAGTTTAAAAGCAATTTAGTGCAGGCTGATCCACCAAATAGAATCGAGCTAACAGCAAGACACGTTTCACACACACAATCGTAATAAGCTTGGCTCCCTTCTCCATTCACACACACTTGAAAACATGAACCCAACCCCCTCTAATGGCAGCTGTCCCTTCTCCTCACTTCATCTCCAGGATTCATGTTCTTCACTGCTCGAACCTCAGCAGACGTCCCCTTATATGTGACTATGACACTGGGAAGACAGCTGTGGTTTATCAGTGCCACACTTTGGAGAGACAGACACACAGGGAAAGAATTAGAATAAAAATCCAGCTCTCTACTTTCTTACATTTGATGACATAGGAGCAGCGACAAAAGAGCCAACTTGTTATTATTAATGATACAACAGTAATAACTAACATTTGTGGAAGTGGTAGTAACAAAACTATGCTACAACTGCTCTTACAGAGAGGTGTCCCTGACATATGTTAGCGACCTTGCTATCACCTGGAAACCAGCTGGAAATAGCTTAAAATGGAGCTGAGAGGGCAAATTTGAAAACTTAACAGCCTCAGCCACAGCAGGGAGCCGAGTGTACTACCAAATGACCAACAGGAGAAGAAAAATGTTCTTGCTAGGAAGCAACAATCTGGCCTCCTTGGATATCTGTTACATGTTGATCCAGATACTGACCTTTAAAACATGAACAAATACTGCTAATTGTAGCATTCAGCATGCATGGCCAATGCCAAAAAATAAAATCAAGGAACTAACACATATCCATAGAAGCCATTGAGAGAATAGACATTTAGAAACACAAATGAAAGGAAAATACTGTCTAATATACAGTACAGAATGAAAATGTGAGCATTGTGCATGTGAGTTTTCCTTCTTACTCTGGATAGACTGCAGTACCCATGTGGGACAGTTCATCATCCTCTATAGTGAAACCATTACAGGCAACCTATTGAATAAATGACAAAGGGAAGAGAAAGAAAACCATGCAAATACATGTGACCAAAACATCAAATGATTTATATATATATATATTTCTTCTTTCTATGCTTCCTTGATAAGGACAGCAATGAAAGAGTAAGATTCTATAGATATTATTATCACCAGTCATTTTTGTGTGTGTCTGTGTGTGTGGTACCTGGGAGAAGAGTGTAAGAAGGTCTTTATGGTCGGGCAACTCCAAATGTTTGGAGAAAAAGCGATGCAGTCCGGCAATATCTGACTCAGTCATCTCTCTTTTCTCATTGTCTACATCCTCCACGTCTGTTACAGGAATAGGGATAGACATTTTGATTGATGAAACGTATATTTTTTTTAAACATGTATTTACCCAGAGTAGTATGCATACGTATTAGCAGAATTTATTTTAGACTATAATTGCCTTGAAAAACGACCCCATAGGTAATTTGTACAAACAGCAATTACCATATTTACATTAATTGTTAGGCGGTGGTACCCTCTAGTGGCCATAGTAGTTATCACGGGAGCAAAGCTGGAAGTCATGAAACATGATTAAGACATGCAGGAGAAAGTCCGTTAAGGATGGGAAAAGAGGTGGATGGGTCAAACAAACACAGGGCTTTCACCCAGGAGACACGTGTATGTGTCCCGTTTAAAAAACAGCCCTAACTGATGCTGACTCAAGTGACATCACTTTTATCAGATTTCGCACAGCTCCTTCTGGAGCCACAAAATGTTTTATAAAACTTTTTTCACATATGCTGTAGCACTCCCCAGCAGGTGTAAACAGACTTATGTGAAAAATTGGTGGCTTCCCAACAGCCTAGACTTTGTTTTTGATGCCACATACACCATGTACTGTATATATTTATACATGCAATATTCTTTACCATCAGGAAATATTAGTTAATATACTTTTTAATGATTTTGAACTGAACCTCAATTATGAATTTTTTTAATACAATGAACTCGATCCAACAACATTTACAGACACTCATGCAGTCAGCAGCACTGTGTGTTAGTCTAAAGTGTTCCTGCTTTTCCATTCAAGTTGTTACACTTGTTACGTTGTCTAATGGCCATTGGACCCACATCTGTAGGATATATATAGAGGTGGCCTTTAGTGTTTCTCTCAATCTAATCTGAATGGGTTGTGCTTTTTTAAAGAGAGATCTCTAGGGACACTTAGGACTGAAGTACAAACTCAGAGTCTCTGAACACTTCATACTAAATCTGACACTTTCCAGGTGGGTTTATAAGGGTTGTCCCCAAAGAGCTAATCACAAACACAATCATGCATGCGCGTTAAAGGAGCATTTACTCACGTGATTGGATCTCTTCTATGAGCAAGATCCTCTCAGAAGCACATCTTTCTTTCTGCATTTTCTGTGGAAAACAGACACTATTAACAGAAATTACCTCAATGAACCACAGTATGTGCCAGAAAACACTCCAAAAGGACGTGGTGTCTTTTATCAAATTCTTGCCAACCTTCTTGGCGAGGATCCGGGCCACCAGGCGGGACGTCTCTGACGGGCACCAGTTCTCTCCGAATGCAGTCATTGCAGAGCACTCCAGCTTGTGCATGGCCCAGTCCCCTTTCTACATAACACACATCAATATTGTAACTGCACACAAAAGAGTAGTCCTGTAGTTTAAAGCCAATTCAATTGTAAACATATGCGGTCGAGCCAACTATTTACAGTTTAGGTCGCACCACAACAAAAGGCCTAACAGTTGGCATTTATGGCCCCTGAGCTACACTACCGGCTGAAACATTAAGCAGAATGATGGGAGGTGACTCCACACTGTGTTATTCTGAATGTTACCCTCATCCCTTAAATGCAAACTGACCCATTAATTGACTGTTTGGTCCCTATGCTCTTAACACACCAGGAAACAAAATCATTGAAAAATGGGAAGAATGTAAAAAAGAAAAGAAAAAAGAAAGTCTTTACAAGGGGTGTCACGAGTCACAAAAATGTTAAGTTTGACTTGAGAGTGGCATCAGAGGACAGGACATATTGTCAGCTAAAACAAAAGGGTTCATCCTCTCTACAGGGACTATTTTAGGTCATCTCTTACTCACATTATTAGAGTGACAGGAATTCAGCGATGACATTTGTGCACAAGCAAATATCATTCCTGAGTTAATCTGCTTGTGATTGTGCAACATACAGTAGATGTTGTGAAGGAAATACACAGTAATTGTTTGGAGCCCTGAGCTACAATATAGGGTCCATTATTGTACACAGGAATCATTACATTACAGAGTCATTATGTCCCTCCCCCAACTGTTTACTACCTGGCATTTCACACCGCAGTAGAAGGCTTTCTTGCACTTCCCACATCTTGCCAAGCCCTCTTTCCTATAAATGACAAAAATACAGGGTCTATTATGGATAGCAAACAGCATACGATTAAAACGTTCCTGAAAGATTCTCACACATCCGCATATAATTTACTTTCCCAGATTTAAACATCACAGCTCAGTGGATATCAACCTGCATCCAAAAGATTGGTGTGTAGATATCACACTTTAGTGTTGTGAATTAATCTGTATGTGAGGATCGAGGTGCTTCAGTGTGTAAGTGTTTGTATGGACATTTAAACATGGCTTGAGACATTGCTCCATGGTTCTGAGACAAGAACCAGCAGTTGCTAGTGGCCTGTCGTAACTGATAGCAACGAAGAGCTTTAACTAACATTCTGTGGTATTAATAGAGCTGACCTTAAAACAGACCAGCTGTCTCTCTATCACTTTGAAAAATAAAGCGGTCCAAAAGTCCACCCATTTAATTTTTTAGACACTTCGGTCGGTAGTCAGACCAAGTCCAACAAACTGCTTAGTGGTGAATGAACATGACAGGCTGGGAACACACTACCTGATGTAAAGTGCAAGTGTAACCCAGAGTTTCACACTGGTGATTGGTTCAACCAAAAAGAGACTGCAGTCTACACACAGTGGCCAATTAAAGTGAGCTCTATCAAACATCATTGATCCTCTATGATAAAACAATGGGTTGTCTATAACTGTATCTGCAAATATCCTCTAGTCTCCTGGCTCCCTTTGCACTTTTTCTAACTTACAGCAAATTGAATTAAATGGCTGTCTCAGGATCTCAACTACATTTGGATTGGGGCAAGGCTAAGGTAAGAGGTAGGGTTACATAGGTTTACAACAGAAAAAAAGAAATTATGCTTTTAAAAATTCTTCTTTTTGTCACCTGAAAATTGAAGATCAACACTGGACAATATAAAACATGTCACTGCACAGAATTTAAACTGTGCACATAATTAGACTTGTGCAACTTTTCAGTTAAAAAAAAGTTTAATAAAGCAACACAGCAGCATCATTTATTGAAAGAAGACACATTACAGTACCTTCAGTGTAAATCCACAATGAACCTTACAGAACCATTAGATTAGATTATATGGACACATGCAGCCAAGCACAATCAAGAGCTGAATGAACGAATAAACGTCATTTATGAGTAAACCAATGACATAGCTGTGTGTCATTTTGAAATTATCTCAGGAAAATACAGTATATGAATTTATGCATTTATGATTACCTGACTATGTGAGTACTCTATAAACTGATTTAAATACATAATTAAATTGTATGTCTGCAAAATAGATGACCAGTGATATTGTAATATCTTGAGATATTGAAATACACTGTATTATGTAATCATGGTCTCAGTAACTCAGGTCACTAAATCTTTTGCTCAGGTTCACCATTCAAATACTTTCACAGTGGGTCACAGAGGTTAAACGTGGAACAGGATATACATGAACCAGATAACCAAAATAGATTTTATTGAGTGGCATATTCATGACAAAGTGCCCAAAGTGCCTAAATGGTGCTGTGTGTGTGTGTGTGTGTGTGTGTGTGTGTGTATATATATGTGTGTGTGTGTGTGTGTGTGTGTGTGTGTGTGTGTGTGAATCATATGCAATGGGGTGTTGCAGGATATGCAGCCAAATTATATCAGGTATCATCTCAAAGGTTGTGAAACAGACAGATACAACTCTTTATGAACTCTCAAGTAACGCTCAAAAAGAAAATGAAATATGTTGTCTCAGCACACAGTGATAAAAATAACCCTTTACTTGCCTGGTAAAGCAGAACTCGCAGTAGCAGCCTCTCTCTGATAGTGACAGCACAAAAGAATACGCTGGGCTGGAAAACAGCAACTCTCCAACTTTAAAGGGTCTGGTAACGCGGAGACCTCGGCCTTTACCAGGACTGTCAAACCTCTCAAGTCCCTCGATGCTGCCCATCATAGTGCCTCCTTTGGGTTGTCTTCCTCCAAAATGACCTTTTGCTCATAACAAGGACCTGGGAAAGAAGTGGGATGTGACACCTCAGCTCCAAGCGTTGGGGCGTCACCCTTCTAATAATAGTTCATAGTAGCATCCAAAGGCAGAGAATGAACCCGGTTGTTAGTTTTTTACGAACTAAGAAAACATTGTAAAAGTATTTATTTTGACAGACAAACTATTTACTTTTGTTAAAGTACCCAATAATTGATTTAGGGAGTCATATACAGGTTCTCAATCTTTTTTCAGCCATGGACCCCCTTACAAGATAAAGAATATACCTGAGACCCCCTCATTCCCTTGGAATAATTTGACACAATACTAGTTTATTACTTTTTTATGACATTGTTTATGACACACTAAACTATGACTTTTTATTACATTTTTTATGACATACTTTACTATTACTTTTTATGAATTTTTATGACATACTATACCTTTTTATTACTTCTTATGACATATTATAGGCTACTATGACTTTTTATGACTCTATGGCATACTATCAAGGTTATTAAAACCAAACAAAAATAAGCTGTAAAATTATTTTTAGTAAACAAACTAAATAAAAACTGAAACTAAACTGAAACTATATTGCCAGGTTAAATAACTGAACGTAAATCATTTCAGTTTTAGTTCGTTGAAACTTATATGACATACTATACTATGACTTTTTAGTACTTTTTAAGACATACTATACAATTGAGTTTTTAATGACTTTTTATGACATTTTTATGAGATATACTATGACTTTTTAAGACTTTTTATGGTATACTATACTATGACTTTTAATGACTTTTTATGACATACTGTACTATGATTTGTTTTATGACTTTTTATGGCATACTACACTAATATTTTTTTTATGCCTTTTTATAACTTTTTATGACATAATATAGTATGAGGGCATACTATACCATGAAATGTTAGGCAGGAAACAAAATCACAGGGAACCAGGGAGGAATACATTTAAAGACAAGACAGCACAGAACACAACTGAAAAACCGTAACAAGGGACAGATGACACAAGGCTGGGGAACTGGTGAAAGACATCAGGGTGGAGCAGATAATCACAAAGACGGGAAAATATACAACAGGAAGTAAAACAAGACAACACAAGGGAGAACAGAACCTTCAAAATAAAACAGGAAATGGGAAAAATTAACAGAAAACCAACTAAACACAGAAACTTGACACTGGACGAGACATGACAATATTATGGCTTTTTAATGACTTTTATGACATACTATACTATGACTTTTTATGACATTTTTTATCAGATATACTATAACTTTTAGTGACTTGTTATGGTATACTATACTATGACTTTTAATGACTTTTTATGACTTACTGTACTATGATTTTTTAATGACTTTTTATGGCATACTACACTAATATTTTTTTATGCCTTTTTATGACTTTTTATGACATACTTTTTTTTAAGGCATACTATAACATGAAATGTTTATAGTATTTTTTTGGACATACTATACTATGGCTTTTTTATCACTTTTCCCGACATACTATACTATGGCTTTTTTATGACTTTTTTTTCGACTTACTATACTATGACTTTTTAATAATTTTTTTTTGACATACTATACTATGACTTTTTTTATCACTTTTTTAGACATACTATATTATGACTTTTTTAAAACTTTTTTGGACATACAATACTATGGCTTTTTATGACTTTTTTGGACATACTAAACTATGGCTTTTTTATCACTTTTTTCGACATACTATACTATGCCTTTTTATAAGACTTTCAACATAATATATTATGGTTTTTTATGACTTTTTTGGACTTACTATACTATGGCTTTTCATCACGTTTGTTGACATAATATACTATGACTTTTTCATCACTTTTTTCAACATACTATACAATGACTTTTTTTTTTTTTTTTTTTTTTACTTTTTTGGACATACTGTACTGTGTTTTTTATCACTTTTTCCGACATACTATACTATGGCTTTTTTGCAGATCAATCCCAGGCTTCTCCACATGTCAGTGTCCCTGACTATGTCTATACTGTGTCTTTTTTGACATACTATACTATGGCTTTTTTTGACTTTTTTGGACATAATATACTATGGCTTTTTTTATGACTTTTTTCGACATACTATACTATGGCTCTTTTATGACTTTTTTCGACATACTATACTATGGCTTTTATATCACTTATTTCGACATACTATACTATGGCTTATTTATCACTTTTTTGACACACTTAACTGTGGCTTTTTCATCACTTCTTTCAACATACTATACTACGACTTTTTTAAAAACTTTTTTGGACATACTAAACTATGGCTTTTTAATCACTTTTTTCAACATACTATACTATGGCTTTTTTTTTTACTTTTTTGGACATACTATACTATGGCTATTTATGACTTTTTCAACTTATTATACTATGACTTTTGTATCACTTTTTTTCAACATACTATACTTTGGCTTTTATCATGTTTTTCGACATACTATATTATGGCTGTATTATCACTTTTTTGACACACTTAACTGTGGCTTTTTTATTACTTCTTTCGACACACTATACTACGACTTTTTTATCACTTTTTTAACATACTATACTATGCCTTTTTTAAGACTTTTTTCGACATAATATATTATGGCTTTTTTATGACTTTTTGGACTTACTATACTATGGCTTTTCATCAGGTTTTTCGACATAATATACTATGGCCTTTTATCATGTTTTTCGACATACATTTTTGCATTTTTTTATCACTTTTTTTCGACATACTATACTATGGCTTTTTTATCACTTTTTTCGACTTACTATACTTTGTTTTTTTACCTACTATGCTATGGCTTTTTATCACGTTTGTCGACATACTATATCATCGCTTTTCGACATACTACAATATGACTTTTTCGACAAATTGTACTATGGCATTTTTGTCACTTTTATTGACGTTCTGTATTATGGCCTTTTTATCGCTTTTTTAGACATACTATACTGAGGCTTGTTTATGACTTTTTTTGACATACTGTAATATGGCTTTTTTACCTACTATGCTATGGCTTTTCATCACTTTTTTGACATTCTATACTATGGCTTTTTTATCACTTTTTTTTGACATACTATACTTTTACTTAATTTGTACTATGCTAAAGCTTTTCATCACGTTTATGGACATACTATACTATGACTAGCTATTACTTATTTCCATCTACCATATCAGGTGGCTTGTGGCTTGGGGATAGAATTGTAGTCACATGACCGCAAGGTTGGTTGATTAATCCCAGGCTTCTTCAGTCATATGTCAAAGTGTCTGTCACTATAGCAAAGTATGACTTTTTCAAAATACCATACTGTTGCTTTTTTATCACTTGTTTTGACATACTATACTATGGCTTTTATATCACTTATTTCGAAATACTATACTATGGCTTTTATATCACTTATATCGACATATAACGTTTGTATCACGTTTGTCGACATACTATACTATGACTATTCATAGACATAGTACATACAATATACTATGGCTTTTTTATGACATTTTTTTCGACTTACTATACTATGACTTTTTATCACTTTTTTAAACATATTATACTATGGCTTTTATATCACTTATTTCGACATACTATAATATGGCTTATTTATCACTTTTTTGACACACTTAACTGTAGGTTTTTTTATCACTTTTTTCGACATACTATACTATGACTTTTTTATCACTTTTATAAAAATACTATACTATGGCTTTTATCACGTTTTTCGACATACTATACTATGGCTTTTTTATCACTTTTTTCGACTTACTATACTTTGTTTTTTTACCTACTATGCTATGGCTTTTTATCACGTTTGTCGACATACTATATCATCGCTTTTCGACATACTACAATATGACTTTTTCGACATATTGTACTATGGCATTTTTGTCACTTTTTTTGACGTTCTGTATTATGGCCTTTTTATCGCTTTTTTGGACATACTATACTATGTCTTTTTTAGACATACTATACTGAGGCTTTTTTATGACTTTTTTTGACATACTGTAATACGGCTTTTTTACTTACTATGCTATGGCTTTTCATCACTTTTTTGACATACTATAATATGACTTCTTCGAGATACTATACTATGGCTTTTTTATCACTTTTTTTTGACATACTATACTTTTATTCTACTATGCTAAAGCTTTTCATCATGTTTATGGACATACTATACTATGACTAGCTATTACTTATTTCCATCTACCATATCAGGTAGCTTGTGGCTTGGGGATAGAATTGTAGTCCCATGACTGCAAGGTTGGTTGATCAATCCCAGGTTTCTCCAGTCATATGTCCAAGTGTCTGTCACTATAGCAAAGTATGACTTTTTCAAAATACCATACTGTTGCTTTTTTATCACTTGTTTTGACATATTATACTATGGCTTTTATATCACTTATTTCGACATACTATACTATGGCTTTTATATCACTTACATTGACATATAACGTTTGTATCACGTTTGTCGACATACTATACTATGACTATTCATAGACATACTACATACAATATACTATGGCTTTTTTATCACTTTTTTAGACATACTATACTATGGCTTTTATATCACTTATTTCGACATACTATAATATGGCTTATTTATCACTTTTTTGACACACTTAACTGTGGGTTTTTTTATCACGTTTTTTGACATACTATACTATGACTTTTCTTGACTTTTTTTGACATACTATACTATGAATTTTTTATCACTTTTTTTCGACATACTATACTATGACTTTTTTATCACTTTTATAAAAATACTATACTATAGCTTTTATCACGTTTTTCGACATACTATACTATGAATTTTTTATCACTTTTTTGACATACTATACTATGGCTTTTATATCACTTTTTTCAACATACTATACTATGGCTTTTATCACGTTTTTCGACATACTATACTATGACATTTTATCACTTTTTTAAACATACTATACTATGGCTTTTTTTACTTTTTTGGACATACTAAACTATGGCTTTTTTATGACTTTTTTGACATACTATACTATGGCTTTTTATCAAGTTTTTCGACATACTATACTATGGCTTTTTTTTTTTTTTTTTACTTTTTTGGACATACTGTACTATGGCTTTATTTATGACTTTTTTGGACATACTATACTATGGCTTTTTTTTTTTTTTTTACTTTTTTGGACATACTGTACTATGGCTTTATTTATGACTTTTTCGGACATACTATACTATGGCTTTATTTATGACTTTTTTGGACATACTATACTATGGCTTTTTTTTTTTTTACTTTTTTGGACATACTATACTATGGCTTTATTTCTGACTTTTTTCGACATACTATACTATGGCTTTTTATCACCTTTTTCGACATGCTATAACATGGCATTTATATCACTTATTTCGACATACTATAATATGGCTTATTTATCACTTTTTGACACACTTAACTGTGGGTTTTTTATCACTTATTTTAACATATTATAATATGACTTTTTTATCACTTTTTTTTTTACATACTATAATATGGCTTTTTTTTTTTTTTTTTTTTTACTTTTTATGACATACTATACTATGACTTTTTATTACATGCTATACTATGACTTTTTATGACATAGTATACTATGATTTTCATGACTTTTTATAACATACTATTCTATGACTTTTTATGACATTTTATGACATATACTATGACTTTTCATGACATAATTTACTATGAATTTTTCATGACTTTATATAACATATTATACTATCACTTTTTATGACTTGTTATGGCTTACCATACTATGATTTGTTTGTGACTTTTTATGACACAGTCTACTATGACTTTTTCATGACATTTTTATCACATATTATACTATGACTTTTTATGGCATGCTTTACTATGACTTTTTATGACATTTATGACTGACATACTATTCCATGAGTTTTTATGGAATACTATACTTTAACATTTTTATGATATACTATACTATTACTTTTCATTACATTTTTATGACATATTATGAATTTTTATGACATACTTTACTATTACATTTTATGACTTTTTATGGCATACTAATTCAAGGTTATTATAATAAACTAAAACTAAAACAAAATACGTAGTAAAATATTTAGTATACGGAAACTAAGTGAAAACTAAAACCTTAAAGAAAAACTAAAACTAGACTTTTTATAATGTTTTCATGACATATGTTTTCATGAGATTATGTCGTCGTCTTGTATGATTTTTTTCCGACTTTTTCTGACATGCTATACTATGACATTTTTATGACTTTTTATGACATACTATACTTTGACTTTTTTAATTACATACTATATTATGACTTTTTATGACACACAATACTATGACTTTTTAATCACATTTCATGGCATACTATACTATGATTTTGCACCAGCCAGAATGATTTGTCTATTTTTGGACACATTTTTACACTCAAACATCAGATATACACCTCAAACAAGTAATGTTTAGGTTGTGTTAACATACACATACACATACATATACACATACACATACACATATACATACACATACACATACACATACACATACACATACACATACACATACACATATACATACACATACACATACACACACATACAGATACAGATTTACATACACATACACATACACACACATGGATATCCCACAGGTAATCTCCATAGTGTTGGTACTTTTTTTACTGCAGTTTAATAAGGCCATCTGGTGGTGAAGGCCAAGAATATCTTTGCAGTTGATGTCTATACTCTGTTCTACAATTTCATTCTCTGTGTTGTGGCAGCTGTGTTTGTAGATCAGTTCACTAAATACATTCATGAAGTTGAATGAAAAGTTCAACTGTAACGACACTGGCCTTGATTACATTATGTATTGTGTGTTGTTAATAATTGTTAGATACATAGAAAAAGACTTCAAGTTCCTAGCTGGTGTCCACTTTCATTTTGTGCCATCTTGTGGGTGATTATTAGAAGTGCACCCTCCAATGATTGAGAAGCCCATATATGATGAATCACAGTCCACTACACACCTTAGATACAGACCAATTATCTGACAACACTGAATGACATAGTGGGACGACCAGCACTCCTGATTTTTTTTACACAGAGGAAGAGAGGGAGAGCTCAGGTCAGGAACTTGATCTTGAGTAAATTGAAATATTTCATAAGCAACCATGCAAGCACACAGATACAGACACAGACACACACACACACACACACACACACACACACACACACACACACACACACAGCACAAACCACTGTGAAGATTTGTCTGTGATCTGTATCTGAAGGCTTTATCCAACCTTGCCCCAGTTCCCCCCCGATTTATTATAATTCCATTTTTCCAGTCTTTCAATCTAAAGATTTGTTCCTCTTCATTTTTAATAACGTGCATGCAAGGGAGGCATGTCCCTGGGAGATTATGTCGTCGTCTTTGGCGTCTCGTCTTGATTACATCAGAGGAACCTGATTTGATTTAGAAGAAACCCCCATGTTCCGGTACGCGTTCTCGTTAGACCCCCCCCCCCCCTCCACTGTGCAGATTTCTTGTTTTGTCAGAGGGGATGATCTTGATGAATATGATCTGAAAGAGAGGGAGGAAGAGGGGGATTAGGTGAAAGGATTATAATTTCCAATGACGAGAAATAATAAGAAACAATAAATCCTAAGTAGATTTAGTTCTCAAGGAAACCCTGTTAGGGAAAATCAACAGAATAAGAGACAGAACAGAAAAGCGATTTATTACTGTAAATAGATACAGTTGGCCTGGTCTGTTTGGTATGAGAGACCTTAAGTCAAATTGAATGTATGTCACCGTAACATTTGTATTGGTTCAGAATAAGTTGTTTTAAACATTAGTTATTATAGAGTTCATCTAGAATTCATTCAACACACTGCTCTTTTTTACAGATTGCAGTAGAGCTGCAAAGATTAATTGATTTATCTTTTTAACAAATACATTAATGGTTTCAGCTACCTTTCAAGCAAAAAAAAAAAGCTCTGTAGCTGCAGCTTTTCTCAAGTGAGGATTGGCTGCGTTTAACTGTTGCATATCTTAATTAAATGACTGCGTTTCAGACTGTTGATTGGACATCACAAGATATTTGAAGACATTCCCTCAGGCTATAAGAAACTGTAATGAGCATTTTTTTAAACATTGTAATAGACCAAACAAACAACAAAGAACAATATAACAGTTAGAAGCAAGCCTTGACTGTTGGTTGGACAAAAACACAATGTTTCATTATTTTCATAGACCAAATGATTAAGTAAGATTGTATGTTTGAATATGCTTTGTGTCTGCGCTCTTATCCAGGAAGGTTTCTCTGTTTTCTTCATAACAAAAATGTGAAAATAAATGTGGAAATCTTCAAAAAAATTGAGTTGCTAAATAACAAATTTATGGAAAACTGCAGCTGTTCACACCTTATGATGATTTGTAAAAAATAAATAAAAGAATTGCTAGATAATTTGCAAATAAAATTTCATGTGTGAAAAGTGAATGTAGTGGTGTTTCCCTGCCTTCTTCCCAGACCATGATGGGATAGGCTCCAGGCCCAAATTAGCAGTGCTTGTAAGCGCAACAGTGAAGACATTCTTCAATTCATTAAATGATGCTGTAAACCATAGCAGAGATGGCTAGCAGATGGAGGACCATCACATTTCAACAGGGGGTGCCATACTGTACAGACTGGGCCATTAAAATATAAACAATAAAGTGCCATCTTTCTAAGCTTTGTACTGATCAAAGTAGGTGGACTGTGTAATTGGTAATATTAGAAAATCAGTTTATCAATAAACTATTCGAAAGAAGACGTAGTGTTAAAAGGCTTACCAAAAATCTACACCTTTACTGTCTCATAATTTATCTGCACTTTGTCAGAGCTCTCTTCACCCTGCACCTCTTCAAGGATTAAACTACATAAGCACTCTGGCTGTTTTTACATTCTTCGAAGACACTGAAGGTATAACTTATGTCCATACTGTTGATGGATATTTGTAGTACATTGTCACATTGGGAACCTCGTAAAACAGCAGCTGCTAATGCCTCGACTGCCACGAGGTCGTGGAGAGATTTGTGTGTGAAATCCAGTGCGGTTAAAGACCCTGTGCTACTTTCGGTCTTGCAGTAAAGGTGAACCAGACTTCATCACGTATACATATATATTATATCACATCATACCCATGACCTTGTCATCACAGGCCATTCCCAGGCTGCTGTGCTAACTGGGGGTCATCAGCAGGGCATTACTTGAGAAATGGACGGTGCTGTGTGTTTGCATACAGTGGAGAGAGTGGGCACAGAGTAATTGATCATTTTGGGCTGTGTTTTGGGAGAGGGGCTTGCCAAGACCCAATGTAATTGTGCCTTTATTCTCCTGAGGCCGAGCCCAAGCAATATACACATTCTTTCTGATGAACTCACTGACTGAGACAATGTCAGCCATCCGCCTTGTCCCTTGTCAGTCAGTTAGGCAGCCAAGCCTTAAGCCTTAACCCCTCTGTCTCCACTCCTGGCTGGGGGGGAATGCGACGCCTGCCTGCTTGCCTGCTCGGCCGTCTTAGCCCCGTGGGCTTTACAGGCGCGGAGCCTCATCTCCCACTGTTTATCCATGTGTCTTTGCTTTGGCTCAGGCCCTATGCTGCAGACCACTCTGGGCTGAGTGGGGTCCACTGCCCTGTGTCACCCACCTAAGCTCTGCTTTCACTGGAGGGCTTAGCGCCTCACCCCTCAGCCGCTTTATGACCAGACAGCTGGGCTAATCTATCTCCCTCTTTCTTTCTCCTTGGGTCTTGCCTCATCTCTTCTTTTGGCTCCTTGCGTCATCTGTTTGTAGTCTAGTTTGCTTTCATGCCCTTAACACACTGCTGTTTCTGTTTCCATAATAAACAAACACACAAAATACACACAAATACACACACACACACACACACTTTTTAATTGTATGTCTCTGTGCGACAGTTTTTACTGACGCAATAAGAAATTGAAAAGAGCTTGGTCCTGGGCTCATCAGGATACTGCAACTAAATCAACTTTACACAACTTGCAATTCATCTTCATCAAGGTGACTTGGTTTAGACAAGATTAATAAGGCATAGTGACCATTTTCGCTGAAGCAAAGTTTTGTATGTGAGGTATGTTGTGTGTTCTGTATGTAACACATTATGCACCTGTGTGGCTGACACCCCTAGTACACCTGGATTGATCTTAGAGCGGCTTCTGTGAGATTTGTCCAATATGCTGTAACTTCTGAATTTAGGGACTTGTACGACCTTGAACTAAACAGAATATATGCGTTATTTACATAAGGTGCAACATTATTTGCGCAAAAATGCCAAACATTTACTTGCTTTAGCTTCTAAATGTGAGCACTTGAGGCTTATCTTTGTCTTTCATGATAGTAAACTGAATATCTTTAGGTTTGGGACTGTTTAAGATGTCGCCTTATAATTAGGGCCCGAGCACTGACAGCGGTGAAGGCCCTATTGAAACGGAAGGAATTATTATTCTTCCGGCAAATTAATCACCTTTTTGAGGAACTTAACCTACTCAAAAACTCACCAAAATTGGCGGTTGCATCAATCCTGGTGAAAATTTACGTATTTTAAGGGTTTCGGGAATAGGCGCACAAAAATGGCTTGCTAGCGCCCCCTACAATGTTAAAAAAATGTAGCCCCTACAGTATGTTTAACGTAGACTAACGAAACTTGGTACACATATGTAGCATGTCAAGACGTACAAAAAAGCTCATGGGAGCCATACCCTAAACCCAACAGGAAGTCCACCATTTTTAATTGAAAGTTCGAAATTAGTGTGATTTTGGCCATTTCCACATGTTGTACTTTAACGAACTCCTCCTAGAGATTTCATTTGATCAACTTCAAATTTGGTCTGTGCCATCTTAAGACGTTAAACATGAAAAGTTATTAAAAGAAAAACATTTCGTCATAGGGCATGGCCGTGGCGGGGCGGCCATTTTATGCGTTGCCCACAGGAAGTGGGTGTAACTTGAGTGTACATTGTCCAATTGGCTCGAAACTTTTCAGGATTCCTAAGAGTCCAACCCTGACAACATCTACATGCCGATATTGGCTCAAAGTCATAGCGCTCCCTAGTGGCAACAGGAAGTAGGCCTCCTCCTAGAGATTTCATCCAATGGACTTCAAATTTGGTCTGTACCATCTCAACACCTTAAAGATGAAAGTTATTAAAAGAAAAACTTTTCGTCAAACGGTGTGAGCGTGGCGTTGCGGCCATTACTTAGAATGTGTGGTCTACTTGTGATATTGAGCCGGCTCCTATAAGTTAACCACGCCCAAATACGCAGGCTGCGCTCCCTTTATGGCTTTTGAACCGTTTAAGGTAGAGTCTTGTGTGAGGTATCATTGAACTCAGCAGAGTTACTTTTTGATTGGTGATGGTTTGACCCGCCCCCTATGTGTTAGCCAGTCCCCCTTTAATAACTAATGACCCGTTTCTTGTACACTATTGTGTGAGGTATCATTGAACTCAACAGAGAGTTCCGTTTTCATTGGTCATGGTTTGCCCCGAACCCTATGCTTTAGCCACACCCCCTTTCACAGCTAATGAACTGTATGACGTAGAGTCTTGCGTGAGGTATCATTGAACTCAGCAGGGAGTTCCCTTTTCATTGGTGACGATTTGCAGTGTCTGAGTGCCGCGCAAATGTCGCAAGGAGCGGCGACCGCCAGTAACCTCGACGCGCGCAGGGGCACAAGGGCCCGTCCAACACTGCTTGCAGCTTTAATTGTAATTGTAATTGTTTTCACTATTTTCTGGTATTTTGTAGACAAAAACATTAACATTTAATGTAACATTAACACATACATTTGGCCAGTTTGTCTTAAAACATTAAGGCTGTCAATTGTATTCAGTCATGATAGGATGTAATAGGATATAATTCATCTGCAGTGAAATTACTATACTAAATAACCTTATTATTGTTAAGCTTGAATGTAATGGATGATACTGAAGTCTCTAGATCAAAGACGTGAGACTTGAGTCATGATTTTGTAAACATGTCTGGGTTACGAGACTGCCTTCACTTCACTCTGCATTCTTACCACCTTCAATTTCCATCCATTTTATCCTCCACCCTTCATCCTCGCCTCTTCCTCACACCATCTCCCCCTGTCCACCCTCTCTCTGTTCTCCATCTTTCTCTCTTCCTCCTCCTCCTTCTTCTCTTCCCTGTCCTCTTCAGTCGTCCGGCTAAACTTAGAAGTGACAACAGTTGCAGGGTGACACCAAGGGCTAAATAAGACCAGAACAATAGCTTCCCCCTCGTCTCCTCTTCTCACCCCCTCATCTCCCCCTTTAATAGACTGCCATTGTTCTCTTTCCTCGCCATTGCTCTTTCGGGGAGTTTGTTAGCTATGCTAATGAAGGTTGGGCTTGTGTGGGTTTAGCGAGTGGGGATTTGATGCTCTTTAACTGGGCACTTTTAGAAAGGAGAGGCGGTCATGAGTGTGGCCGGGCAGCTATTTACCAACAGTCAAATGTCACAGGCGTGTGGATGTGATACAGCAGTGGAGGAGATCTGTTACATTTCTCATGCACTTGCTTCAATTTGATATCTGTACACTGAAACTGTCATAACCAGAATAGTCAGCAAAATGTATAAAAGACAGTATTTTGCAAGAATATGTGACACTCTAATGCACAATGTACTGTATGTGTCAGCATGTCGGAGTCCTTGCAGAAAAAAAAGGGGCCGAGTAAGACAAGATGCAGAGACTACAGTAAGTATAGTGCAGTCAGTCATCCAATCAGTCAGTAAGTCTGTAAATAGCTCAGCCAGTGGCTCCTTTGAGCTTTCCTCTAAGAGGAATTCTCTTTCTCCTTGGTGTATTAATAGTGCCTGTGCATTGTTTCCTACAGCAGCACTGCTGTAATCAAAGGAAGTTGGCCTGCTAAGTATACAAGTATTTTCCTTTGTCCCTAAGTTTGGCAGGCATCTAAGAGTTAGATATGTGTGTACGTGTGTGTGTGTGTGTGTGTGTGTGTGTGTGTGTGTGTGTGTGTGTGTGTGTGTGTGTGTGTGCGTGCGTGCGTGCGTGCGTGCGTGCGTGCACGCGTGTGTGTGTGTGTGTGTGTGTGTGTCAACGTGGCTGTACAAGCAAGTGTGTGCATGCTCATGGGTATTATGTCTGGTTGTATGTTTATTTATGTATATAATCGTATACGTATGTACAGTGATACATTCTTTAATTGTTTGTGTGTCTGTGTGAGCATATCTGTAATCCACTCATTGACAGTGTGACCTTTTATTTGAGAGGTCATGTGCAGTCACGTCAGGAGCATTGGCATGCTTTTTGATGGAACACATGTTCATCTATTGTACAACCAGCCTACTGCTATGGCCCAATTAGGATTTGTCTTTTTTCATCTCAACAACACTTTTGGTTATACTGCTTTGAGTGTCTTTAATGTAAAAAAAAGTAACCTCTTAATATCATTATCATCTCTTCCATACTTTGAACAAGGAAATTATAATCAGATTTGTCTGATTGCTTTATAAATGCTTTTGATGAAAATGAGATATTGGAGCCCACCTCAATAAAGTAATTGTCTTTTATTTGAATGGAAACCATTCCATGTTAATGCTCTCCTTGGCCCAATATTTTCATTGTAATTGATAGTGCCAGCCAAAATATGATTGGCTGACATTTTAAATGTCACAAGGACTGATTCAGTGGTATGTCAAAGCCTTGACCTGTCATTCTCTGGTGTTGCCTCAAATACCCTTTAATTGGAGATTCAGAGACCTCGGGCGATGGGCTGCACTATACCTTTATCACACACACACACACACACACACACACACACACACACACACACACACACACAATATAAGACACAAAGTTACAGCCTAAGTGAAGCAGGTTGGTCGTCCGGTGACAAAGTGGTGGCGTTGAGGCATCATCGGTCACTTGGAGTCTGTCACTGACTCACCAAGGGCACAATGGAATTAGTGAGATTCTCTGCAATGTGACAGCTTGCTCTGGCTAAATGGTGTAATAATCTACCCCTCCACTCACAAAACCTCCAGCAGCACACAAACACATACCCCCACCCCACACACCACACACACACACACACACACACACACACACACACAAACGCAACCTCCCCATACCAACTGGCAGAGATAACATTGTCTTAAGCTATAAAAAAAAAGATTTTTTCCCCTCCCTCCATTGCGGTAATTATTGAATTAATGCAGATGGAGAGAGACATCTGCATGTTAAAGTGTTGGCCTCTCTCTTATGCACAGCAGATGTTCCCCTGTCATTTACTCAAATTACGCTGCTTAGATACAGAGAGTGAGAGAGTGAGAGAGCGAGAGAGCGAGAGAGAGAAAGTTACTTGCCAAGGCGACATTGTCTTCCTCAGAGTGTCAACTACCAAATTCTGTATCTGTCCTTCAAATAATTCCCTACTTTCTTCCCTTGAGGTGTTTCTTAATGGCGGTTATACTGCTTTATTTGCTCTATCGTTATCATCTAACAGTTTTGTTATAAAGGCCAGTCAAATTAATTTGTACCTTTCAAATACAGAGGCAATCCGAAGGGCTTTACATGAGGCAAAGAAACTCATTAGAACATTTAAAAGCATAATAAAGAGAAAAATAAAAGCAATTAAAATAGAAAACGTTGAAATAAGATACAAGTAGACAAATAAAAGCCAATAAATGCGGTTTCAGCACAGTACGTCAAGTTGCTAAAAAATGTAATAAAGGAAATAATAGTGCAGACAAAAAAATAAATAAGAGAGTTTTCATTAAAATGTTAAAGTGGTTAAAATTGGGGTGCATTTAAACATTTAAATACAGCAGGAAGTTTATTCCATCTGTGTGCAGAGAAATGCTAAACATCTAAGGGACTTACTAAGTGACTTATTTCTGGCTTTGGTGGATTGTTATGGTCCTAAAAAAGGCTCTTGATGAGTTAAATTCAGTCTAAATCAAACAGGATCTCAGCCAACAAACCTTTTCAGTGTCCAAATAATAATGGCATGTAAGATCAAAAATGTCATATTAATAGAAATATTAACAAGCTGACCTCTCATTGATAGCTTAACCCAGCAGTTGACCTCTCGACCTTTACTGCTGGTGAGGACATGACAGTAAAGATGAGACTGAAGGGACAACATGCTCTTGAAGATTATCTGTCGATTATTTGAAGTCAGGACAAGACATGGAGAAACACTGTGTGTAAGTGTGTCCATAAGTGTGTGTGTGTGTGTGTGTGTGTGCGTGCGTGTGTCCCAGATGACAGATCGCCAGGGGACCTTCTCCTTGGGATTACAGTCCAGGTTGGTTCAGCCTCATCTCTCCGGATTACGTTGATAAAAACATTCTTGTATTATATTTTCTGTGCTTATTGTATTAATACTCTCAGGCAGTTCCTAGAAAAAGCTCCGTCCCACGCCTGCTTTAAGGTAATCTTCTTCCACTTGAGCTTTTAAAATGTTTTGGGGGGGGGTTAGCTGTCTTTGTAATACCTTTTCTCTCCCACTCTTGAGTTTATATTTAACCTCTTGTCTTTGACTTAACTGCTCTATCATATCATTCCACATGGTAAATTATACATCTTTTAATAGATATGTGCATCTGGGTAGTGCAGGACTGGACTTGTTTAGTCAGTATACTCACCAAAGGTTTAAAAAGTTTTGAGGGCACATGGCTTCCCTCGAGGTATGATTTACTCCACTGTGAGGAGAACATTAAATTGCTTTATATCCAAATGTGTCTCCAGGATGTCTTATTATTGTGCTCTAATGATAGGATTTAGCTGTGTCTATACACTTTTACAGTGATAATCTAAAATATTCTCACATGTTTATAGGTCTATTCTTCCTTTGACCAAAATAGCACACCAGTGACTCAACCTGTAGTTAGTTTGTGAAAGCTCGGGTCTGAGTATTTTCTCAATTAACTGATTTATTGCGTTTTCTATAAAATGTCAGGGAATAGTGAAAAATAACGATCACAAGGTGATGCCTTTTAGTTCCTTGTTTTATCCAACCAACAGTACCACACCCAAAGAGTTCAGTTTACTATCATAAAGGACAATTTCTTTTTTGATTTTTGCATTTTTGATTAACTAACTAATCGTTTCAGCTCTTGTCAGGTAGGCCTCTCCTTAAGTGCACAGAAAGTGATGCGTTTTGTTTTCTACACAGAAGTGTAGCTGCTTCCTGGGACTAAATAGTAAAATGCTGCATTCCAGACTCTGAAGGGTGGAATATCAACTCTTGACTTGCATGCATTAGATACCCATATGGCTCATTAATAAAACCTATTTTGCTTTAGAAAGGAAGTTGTACACCTAAAAAAACAAACTTCAAGTTATCAGTTGATGTCATTTTCTTTGTTTAAGCATCATATCTTTCAGCTGGTGGTGCTAGAAGGCATTTTCACCCAAAGTCGGTAATTTCAAAGTTAAAACTCTGCACGTGATACTTCTGCTGGAACGCAGTTGAAGAATGGTCATAATAATGTCTACATTTATTTGAAATCATTTTTAAATGAATCACAGTTTTTTGTAAGTGACTGATGTTTATTTGGTAGTAGCTGCTGTACATCACTTTACATATCCAACTGTACGATACACAGAAATTCTGTTGTTAAAGGCTGAAACAATTAGTAAATTAATCGATAAGTCAGTTGACAGAAATTAATTGGCAACTATTTTGATAATGGATTAATTGTTTAAGCTACTTATCAAGCACATATGCCAAAACATTTGCTGGCTGCAGCTTGTCAAATGTGAGGATTTTTTGCTTTTTTGTTTTATATCATTGTAAGTTGACCATCTAATGGGATTTGGATTGTTTGTTGAAAAAGAAAAATGCATTCTAAAGATACCATTTTGGGCTCTGGGAAATTGTAATAGGCTATTTTTCAATACACAACCGATAAATCCAAAAAACATTTTTTTTTTAAATCAGCCCTAGGAGGTTAGGTTTGCAAGGTCTGCCAGTCTTGGTCATACAACTGTTGTGACCTGGTTGAGCACAAACAGCAAACTGTGCTCACCCTCACATGTCCTGATGCAACTTGTGCCTCATTTTACTAAGAAGCATTCTATGAATCAGCCCATCCACACACATTTACCCACACACAAACACACATACACACACGCTTCCCCTACCTCCTCTACAAAACCCAACAATCCAGTGAAATCCGTACAACTTCCTTTTGTTCTCGAACCAAAAGCCTTAAAGCCAACAGATGCTTTTCGCGTTATCATTGCCAGTTATCACTCTTAGCTCCCTCTGATAAGACTTTACTTTCTGACCCAGATGTTAAGGAGTTCAATTTACCAGATGCAACAGAAGAGCTGACAGGGAGGCAGAGGGATGAGTGAGCATCGAAAATACCCGCAGGCTCGAAAGATGAGACGTAACATGCCTTTTTTTTTGGCCTGGTGTTGTTTCTGAAGCGGCGTTAGTGCAGTAAGGAGCTCAGGGTCTAAAGAGGCTTTGGTATAGGGGAAAAGATGGGCCATATTACAGCGAGGCCAGAAGCCTGCTTGATTAATGGGCCAGGATAATCACCTCATCAAATCACTCTCACTTATTAAATCTTGTTTAATATCGTAATGAGGGCCCTCCTGAGCTGCTTTGGTAAATTCCCCCTCTCTCCCAGCTCTCCATCACTCTCACTTTCCATCTTCTGCCTTTCTGCTTTAACAAGAAGACTGATGATGCCCAGTTCCTCTCTGTCCTCATCTTCCTCTCTCTGTTTCTTTCTTCCTTTTTCTTATTTCTGTCTCTTTTTAATTTGTCCTAAACGTTAGGAAAACTTGACAGATGTCTCCTCTTTCCTAAACCATCCTGAAATTAGTTTGTAGACCACCCAGTGGTAGTATACAGTACAGTATATACAGTATATAACAGTATACATAATTTCTGAGGGTGGAATTACTATATACCTGTACGACGCCTCAGTCTATTTATTTATGATGGATGATGTGCTGGATTGTATCATCATAAATCACTGTGTGTGTGTGTCAGGACTTGCTTGAAGAGTGATACCACTTCCCAAGGCTTTGGTACACTGCAGTTTATGGAAACACTTCAGGTGAGGTAATATCCCTCCTGTCTCCTTCTGTATGATTTGTGATTTCTATCTGTAGTATCACGACATACCCAGCGTTACTTCCCTGTATGTGCATGAGGTTTCTGGGATGGGCTTGCATCTCCTTCACTTGACCTCCAGGCTACTATACAATGTGCCTCAGAAGAAAACAACATGCCATTGTCTTATTTACCATCTTGGTAGTACAGCCGTGGCTGCACAAGTCTTCCAAGAAAGGATACAAAAAAATTATCTTTTCCGCTTTTGTCCTGCACCTCTCGTTCTCTCTCTCTCTCTCTCTCTCTCTCTCTCTCTCTCTCTCTCTCTCTCTCTCTCTCTCTCTCTCTCTCTCTCTCTCTCTCTCACTCCATTTGTATTGCGACTTATAGTGTCAATAGCCACCCCCTGCCACCACCCTCATCCCAAAGTTGGACCCAATCCTTTGTCGTCTCTGAAGGCAGGCAGGAAACAACTGGCTCAAGGTGACCAGTTCAGGCTTGGGAGGGAGGTTAGGGCTACATCTTCCTCATGAGTGCCTCCCATTTTTGCCTTTATTGTTGGGGAGCAGCTGTTGTGTACCTGGACCCCATGAGTGACGCCTATGTTGGGTATCTTGGCAGCCAGGCTCCACAGGCTTTGGATACCAGAGTGAATCAATTCTTAAAGATGACTGTCTGCGTGTCACATGGAAAGGCCCAGAGTGAAGGGCTTAGAGGGCTCTGGAGCTGGAATGCTCTTTGATGGAGGGGCTGGAGAATGAGGAGGGAGGGGAGGAAAGGAAAATACGGGGGAGGAGATGGTCCTATTGTTGTGCCAAGGAATGTCCTTGATGGAGATAGAGGGGTATTGTTCTTATGCCCATGAACTCTTTTAGACTTGGGGATGATGGAGCTGCGAGAGTGATGAACATCTTAGCATCTTTACTGTTATCGTTAATGCCATGAGAAGCAAGCAGCTGTATGTTGTCAGATCCTCCTTTTTGCTGTTAGCTACGTGTTGAAAGTTGCTCTAAGACACGGCATGTGCCAGCAGCTTAGCGTCAAGCAGCCATGTGAACGTGTCGAGGTTTGCAAATTATTGGGTGGCTGATATAGCCCCTCTGTCAAAATACCAACAGAACCAAACTCATTCTCAGCAGAGAGAACCTGCCTAATGTCCACTGAGAAACCTGAGAAAATGAAGATCGTAAAGGATGACAAACACAGATTGGCACGTAAAGCTAACCTCCCGTGCTTGGGGCAAGCTGCACGAGAAGGTTAAGGATGAGGGGAGTTAGCAATCTAGGCTCAGCAACCAGAAGCCACAACAGCAGCAGTCGCAGTAGCAACTTCTTTTTTAGAGAAAGAGCCTTGTGGTCATCCCATGTCCATATCCATTTCATGACAAATGAAATACCAAAGGCCCTGGCCAGAAACAATGGGTTGTTTGGCTGGCTGGAGGCAGTATGGG